>NW_020172178.1:7243403-7250442 GCF_003031525.2 Neophocaena asiaeorientalis asiaeorientalis
GGGGTTATTTTTCCCTACAAAAAGCACAAGGCTTGGGAGAGTGAGGAAGGGCAGGTGTGGAGATGCCAGCTTTGGGCCCTGGCCTGTCCTTTGCTCGGACTCCCTGGCCACCATGCTCTTACCCCCAGTCACCACTGGGGTCTCAGGGCCCATCCCTTCCTGGATCACACTGTGTCCACTGTACAGGCGAGACACTGGGCACTCTCCTAGTTGGCCACCTCCCCCCTCACAGCAGGGAAGACTTGGGCCCAGAGTGGGTGAATGACTGACCCAGAGTCACAGAGCAGAGCAGGCCCAGGATGGAATCATCCAGGACATGTGCGGGGCGGGAAGGATTATGCTCGGCTAAAGACAGGCCTGAGACTCGCTTCTAACCAGTAGAACACGGCAAACGGACAAGATTTTGCAGATGTAATTGAGGCCCCAAATCAGTTGATTCTGAGTTCATCGAGAGGCATACAGTAGGCCCCCTACATACGAACGAGTTCCAATCTGAGAGCGCGTTCGTAAGTCCAATGTGTTCATAAGTGCAACAGAGTTAGCCTAGGTACCCAACTACACAATCGGCTATATAGTGCTGTACTGTAGTAGGTTTATAATACTTTCCACACAAATACTACCTAAAAAACAAGCAAACACAAAAAATAAAGAAAACCTTTTTTTTTTGCGGTAAGTGGGCCTCTCACTGTTGTGGCCTCTCCCGTTGGGGAGCACAGGCTCCGGACGCGCAGGCTCAGCGGCCATGGCTCATGGGCCAGCTGCTCCACGGCATGTGGGATCTTCCTGGACCGGGGCACGAACCCGTGTCCCCTGCATCGGCAGGCGGACTCTCAACCACTGCACCACCAGGGCAGCCCAAAGAAAACCTTTTTAATCTATAGTACAGTACCCTGAAAAGTACAGCAGTACAGCACAACAGCTGGCATATGGGGTCGGGCATCGAGTGAACAGGCAAGAAGGGTTACTGACTGGAGGAGGGAGAGGAGGTGGGAGATGGCAGAGCTGAAAGATCTTCAGCAATAGGAGACGGAGGGCCAGCTGCGATTTCACTCATGCCTGACGTCGATGGCACAGGTTCTGGCTCCTTGCTGGATTCAGTTCTATCTACACCCTTGAAAAAATGATCCAGTGATGTCCGGGTAGTAGCTCTTTTTTTCTCATCATAGCACTGGCTTGCATTCTGAACGGCTGCTGCAACCCTCATATACCGTTCTATGTTTGGGTCCTGTGCCTCTTCAAATAAAGAAAACCCCCTTGTCATTTCCTGCATCGTGAATCTCTTCAGTTCTTCAGTTACTTCTTCTTCCTCTTGTCTCTCTTCATCCTTTCTCTGGGTGTGTTCACATCACTGAAAGTTCAAAACTTGAAGGTCCGTATGTAGGGGACTTACTATGTTACACTTGGTGGGTCAGACTTAAGCAGGTGAAAGCCTTAAAAAGAGGGACTGGGTCCTCCCTGAGGTCAGAGAATCTCCTTCTGGCCTTGAAAACAAGCCACCACGAGTCCCAGAGCTGCGAGGAAGTGAAATCTTCCAACAACCTGAATGAGTTTGGAAACAGATACCCCCCTCCCCAGTTGAGCCTCTAGATGAGAACACGGCCCCTTGATTGCAGCCTTGTGAGAGCCAGGCAGAGGACTGAGCTCAGCCATCCTGGACTTCTGCTCCCTGGAAACTGTGAGAAAAGAAATGTGTGTTATTTTAAGCCACTTGGTTATGATAATTTATTACACAGCATTGGTAGCTGATACGAGAGGAGAGAGCCAGCATTTCCTCCAGGGCATCGCTTTTGGAGCCAAGTCTGCTCAGTCACTCACCAGCAAGGTGACCTCAACATTGTCATCTGTGAAATGGAGTCACTGGGCCTGATTTTCCTGCATTTCCTCCCACACCTGCACCCGCCCCTTGGGCCAGGAACCCCGGCCACACAGGGCATGTGGATGATCCTCACGAGAGCTCTAGGACAGCACGGGGAAACATCTCACTCCACCGAGGCCCAGGCTATCCCTGGACACCTACACATCAGAAGCCACCCCACCGCCCTTACCTGATGTTCAGACCCCCAGCCTGGCCCTCCTGGACACACCTGACCCAGGCCACTATGTGTGCGGTGCCACGCTGAGCCCTGGAGAGTGCCACACAGGGAAGCCACGGGCCTGCCTGGGTCAAAGGCCTCTTGGTGCCCTGAGCCTGTACTCACCAGGCACTTAGGAGACCCAGGCAGGTCACGGTGATCGGGGTGATGGCCATGCCTGGGGGCACTTCCCCGTCCACTACACAGGGAGTCATTCGGCCAGGCAGTGCTTTGGAGGACCAGATCTGTACGTGGCAGTGGGCTGGGCACCAGACAGGAGGGGAAGATGTAAACACAGCTGGAGCAGATGCGCTGGGCTCACTGCTCTGCATCTCCTTGGATCTAACATTTCAGAGCGTGCCAGGAGGTCTTCCAGCTGCCAGCAACTGCATCTCTGCCTGAGGACATTCTTTGAAGCTGCAAACGTTGGCTCTACTCATGCATGGCTGGGCCGAAATACTGGGGGGTTCACATCCTCCAGAGCAGCCCAGGAGCTGATGTGCAAGTCTGCCAGCTCCCTGCCCCCACGTGCTCTCCACTGGCTCACGGAGACCCCAGGGGGATTGCGCCCCAATTACCCTATGGGGAACCTGCTTGGAAATGCAGCCTGCACCCTCTCTTCGTGTTTCAAGGATCACCTTCCAAATAAACCGATGGCATTGGCACCTTGTCCAGAGCCTGCTTCTGAGGAACCCAAACTAAGACAATAATTAGGAAATGCCCCTGCCCTCAGGAGGCTCACCACTCGGTAGAAGTGACTGATCATTGCCACTGAACACCAGGGGGCAGGTACAAAGCCCCTGAGCGGCTGTAGAGACCCGATGCCCGCCCAGCGCCCGGTGCTGTAACTGGCGTCCCAGTCTGACATCCCAGGGCCTCCGAGGATGTTGTTAGCAGGCACAGAGAAGGGAAGAGTGGCGTTTCCTGGAAAACAGGCTGGCCTGCCAGAGCACTGATCACAGGAAAAATGACAATCATTCCAGCCAACCTTCGATCGTTGATTGGGGTAAACACAGTGGGATTAAAAGAAACCACCAGAATTCCAGCTCATTAGAGCTAAAACGTTTCTCAGCTTGGAGCATCATTTTGTCAGGTCCCTCCAGACCCAGCCAGCCGGTGGAAAATCCGGCTAATTTCAAAATGAGTGTGGGAGACTGCACTGTCCCAGGCCCTGCAGGTCACAGATCTGGCTGGAGGGACGGCGGGCCCCGGGCTGGCTTGCGCCAGCCTGTGACAGCTATGATCTCACCGAGTCCTCCCCACTCCCTGCAAGACCGGGGTGATCACCCACTGAGAGACATCAAGGGGTCACCCAGAGAGGGCTGGGGGCCAGCTTGGTCCCCCGGAGATGGGCTCGACCCCCACGTGCGAATCAGCTCTCCGTACTCATCCTCTCTGGGTCGTAATAGAGGGACAGTCCCACATACAAGCTTCCCGTGTGGGAAGGGCTCCCCAAACTTTTCTGTAAAGGCCCAGAGAGTAAAATTTTAGGTTTTGCAAGCTGCACATGGTTGCATATTCCTGTTCATTTATTTTCTATAATCCTTCACAAATATCAAACCACTCTTAACTTACAGGCCATGCAAAAAATAGATCTCAGGCAGAATCTGGCCACAGGGCTATAGTTTTCCAACCACTGGCCCCAGGGATACAGATGTCCATGTGGCACTGATTCTCCACTTCCGCCTCTCAGAGACTCCTATGCATCCTTCACAACCCAGCTCAAATGACCCCTTCTGCATGCGCGAGGTCTTTCCCAGCTTCTCTCCTCAAGGCACCTACACCCTGGAACTTCCCTCTGGCTCAGCAGGGCTTCGGGCAGTGATGACACCGCTCAGCTGTCATCCAGATCCATCCTGCTCTCCGGTACCTGCATGGGGCATCATCCAGGCACCAGGGCGAGAAGGGTGCGCTCAGTGGCAACACTGCTTTGTCTCGAAGTCACAGGTTTCCAAAATGACCCGGTGCAGGGAAGCCAGCTCACACCTGAGTGATCGTTAGAGGTACAGACCCTGGGTTCTGAGAAACAAGGACGGAACGAGGTGGACTGCACTGACTCAGGAATGAGTTGCTTCCAGAAAAGAGGCAGAGAGGAAGGGCCATAGCAGCCAAGACCAGGCGGGGCTGGGCTGGGGCTGGAGAAAGGCATTCTCGGGAGCGAGCAACACAGACAAAGTCCTGAGGTGGGAAATTCGCAGTGCGGTTTGGGAAGCAGTGAGCGATGGGGTTTGGACGTCCCTGTGGGTTCCAAGCTCTCCACAAAGGCCAGGATTCGTGTCTGTGCTCTTCCCTTAGCTCCCAGCACAGGACTGAGCCCTGTTGCAGCTTAGCACACATGATGGAGGAGCTGCAGGGGGTGAAGAGGGAGCGGATCTGTGCGTGGTTGGAGACAGAGCAGCTGGGGTGGTGTGGTGCTGGCATCCTTGCCCGCAGTGTCTGGGCACCGAGGGCTCTGATGGGCGAGGCTGCTTTGGGCAGGAGAGGCTGATGGGTAAGAAGACCAGGCGGGCCCTGTGGAGGGTGGAGAACAGCGTGGAGATTGCTGGGGAGGTGCTGGTGGGAGATGGTGGTGGCCGTGAGGACCATGGTGGGGTATAGGATGGAGAACTGGGTTTGTAAGTCAGGCCGGATGGGGTGTGAGAAGCAGGAGGTCTCCCCCAAGGCTGGAGTCCAGACCCCACGGTCAGCATGATGGCGCCATTGATGAGGGCCTTGATGAAGCCACAGAACCTGAGGGCGCCTGAGTGTCTGGAGCCCCATCAGACACGTTCAGCCCTTGGTCCGACTCCCTCTGAGGAGAGGTAAAGGCCAAAGACTTCCAGGCACACGTAGAGGGGAGGGGGCAGAGGCCCAAACCCAGACTAAGCCCAGAACCTTCCACCATGCTGAGTCTGCGGAGCCGCCGTCTCATCTCACTGGTGACCTTGGCTCTACCTTCCCATCTAGCCCCGTTCAGGTCCGAACCCTCCCGTGGGCTGTGCCGGGCTCTAGGCTGGGGATGGGGTGATTTCACGCTTAGCCCCCTCTTCCCTCCCCTCCTGCCTCGTCAGCTTCAAAGGCCTCCCCTCCGCAGGCAGAGCTCACAGGCTGGGAATTCCAGTGCAGCCCCTCCAGGGCCGTGTGCAGCAGGCATTCCTCGTGTGCCAAACCAGGATGGAAAACATACTCTTACAGCTTAATGTAAAGCATGTGTTCCCAGCTGTACGGGAGCAGGGGCCTCAGAAGAGGCCAGTGACCCCCAGCTTGGCCCCAGCTGCAGCGGCTCACGGGGTTCTGTCCCAGCCACGCCAGGGCCATGGGGAGGTCCCCACCCACACCGGCCTAGCCAGCAGGGCCTCAGACTGACCTGACTCAGAGATGATGTCTGGGGTCCCAGGGAGGGCCCAGGCTTCGAACCCGCCAGCATCTCTCCAGGGCCTCAAGAAAAGGTCCAAGCCCCCGAGACTGGGCTTCAAGACTGTCTCCAAGGAGCCTCTTTATAGCCTTGCCAGCTGTCTTGCTTGATAAAATCACATACTCTCTCTGGGTCAGCAGAATACGGGACCCCAAAGATGTCTGTGTCCTAATCCTTGGAACCTATAAATGTGACCTTACATGGCAAAGGGACTTTGAAAATGTGATTAAGGACCTCAAGAAGGCGGGGGGCGGGGATGATCTTAGACTCTCCAGGTGGGCTCAGTGTCACCCCAGGGTCCAGATACCGGAAGGGCGAGGGAGGCAGGAGGGGCAGAGTTTGAGAAGACACGACATTGAATTTGAAGCTCAGGCAGCCTCTGGAAGCTGGGAAGGGCAAGGGATGGACCCCCCTCCCCAAGAGACTCCAGAAAGAGCCAGTGCTGCTGACATCTTCATTCTCACTCCACGGGGGACCGCTGACCCCCAGAACCATCAGATGGTAAATCTGTGTTGTTTCAAGTCGTTATTTGTGGTGATTTGTCACAGCAGCGATAGGGAACTCATACATCCTCCCATCTGTCTCCCCACCGTGCCTGCGCTGGGGCCCCTCCAGCCTTCGTACCAGCTGCTCTATCCAGCCTGAGCTCCCCAATGCACAGGTTCTGCTCCAGTAGGCAAGTCCTCAGTGGGCAAGTCCAGTCTCACTGGTGAGCCAAGTGGCTTAGACACTCCTCTTCTCCCACCATCACCTTCTCAGCTCTGTCCAACTCGCTTGCTGAGTGCTGGGACTGGGACACCTCCTATGACAGGGAGCTCATCACCTCTCAAGACAGCCCAACCCACCTCATCCTCCCAGGACCGTGCAGCTTGTTCCTGCTTATGGGCCCAGGCTGAAGAGGTGAGTGGGGCTGAAACCCAGCCCGATGTGGCCATGGAGGGAAGGGGGTCAATTCTCAGGCTCTGGTTTTCCTAGTTAAGTCTCCAACTCACATCTTCCCCAGATAGAGTCCTCCTGCCTTGTCATAGGATTGCCAGATTTAGCAAATAAGAAAACAGACATGCCATTAAATTAAAATTTCAGATTAACAATAGGTACTTTTTTTTAGTACAAATAAGTCCCAAATGCTGCATGGATATACTCTACTGAAAAATCCCTTGTTGGTTATTTGATGTTCAAATCTAACTGGGCATCCTGTATCTCATCTGGCAGCCTCACACTGTCATTCCTCCAGAGCGCACTGCACAGGGCGCCGTTCACCACGGCCCACCCAGAACCGGAGCCATAAGGGCACAGGCTAGGAAGTGGGAAGACTCACCGGTCTCAGAGCCGGGTGCAGGTGCCTCTCTGATCCCCGCCTCTCCGTGGGATGCCTGGGGGTTCCCCCAGGGTGGCTTTGGTCTCCATATTTAGTGAGGGTATATGAAGTCAAGTCCTGGGGTCAGGACACCTGGTTTGGGGGCAGTGGCCTGCTCAACACTCTGCAGAGATTCTGCCATGGCCTCAGGCCACTTCCTTCTCTTCTGGGTCCCAGATGCTGACTCTCAACGGGTGGTGGCGGGGGGGGGACTGG
>NW_020172178.1:7250486-7300452 GCF_003031525.2 Neophocaena asiaeorientalis asiaeorientalis
AGAGCTGAAGTCCATTGTGACCGACTACAAGGTCAGCTGGAGAGTTCGGGAAGGCAGCTGCGGGAGGACTCTGGGAGGGGAAAGTGGATGGAAGTTCCCTTACTGGCCCCCACTCATCCTGGTCCCACCCTTGTCAGAGTTCAAAGGGCCTTCTCGTATGGAGGCACCACCAGCCAGCACAGGTCGCCCCCTGGCTGGGAGCCCTCAGGACATCACATCTCTAGGCCAAAAGTCAGGCCCGTGCCCTGCTGGGCTGTCCTGCCGGAGAAGATACTCCAGACCCTGAGCAAAGCAGCAGGGGCTTCAGGAAAACCCCACCTTCTATAGGCCTCAGTTTCCCCATTTGTAACTCCAGGACTGAACCCAAGGGAGCCCTTGATGACCAGACAGTGTCCAAAAAATGCCCACACCCAGTGAGAGGCAGGCCTCCGGTATTAGCTATCTATGCTGTGTAACAAACAGCCCAAGCCTTAGAGGCTGGAAACAACAAACATTTGTCATCTCTCACAGGCTCTGAGGGTCAGGAGTGTTGCCGTGGCTTAGCTCCCTGCCTTGGTCTCAAGGTCTCCTGTGAGTCCACAGTTGTGGTCAGCTGGGGCTACCGTCTCATCAGAAGGCTCACCTGCTGTGGGAAGTGTCCACCTGCAGCCTCACTCGATCACATAGCTGTGGGCAACCTCGGTCCCTGGTCACATGGTCTCTCCACGGGGCTGCCGCATTACACAGCAGCTTCCTTCCTCCGGAGCATGCTATCGGAGAGAGACAGCAAGTGACATCTCCCAAGACGGAAGCCACAGTTTCTTAAAACCTAATCTTAGGAGTGACATCCCACCCCTGTGCTATTTTCTGTTCATTCTAAGCAAGTCAGTAAGACCAGCTCGCACTTGAGGGAAGAGGATGACATGGGGTGTAAATACAAGAGAGTGGGGTCAGCGGGGGCCGCCTTACAGGCTGCTCCCCTCACCTCCCAGTGAAGTTAAAAGAGTATTGGTGCAGAGGTGGGGCCTGACATTCAAACCCTTTCATAGAGGAGAAACACGCTTTCCCTAGGGAGCAAGGAGGCTCGTGTCTAAAGTACTTGAGGGGTGAGTGGGGCCCTCGCGGGGGGAGCCCTTGGAATCCTCAGCTCCATCTCTCCCGCCTCCCCCTCCCTCCTCTCCCTTCTGCCTCCCACCTCTCTTCTCTCTCTTTCTCCCTTTCTCTCCCTCTCCCTTATTCTTCAATCCTTCCAGCTCTTTCTTCCTCTCCTCCACCCACTGACCCTCTCTTTCACTCCCTTAACTAGCAGCCCCCCAGTAAGTCTCAGCCACCCCCCACCCTTCAGGAGGAGCTGCCCCCTGCCTCCCATCCCACCTCGAAGGAGCCTTGAAGCAGGTGGGCCCTGGCCAGCGGGCAGGACCCAGCCACAGGGGAGCCCACGTGCTGCACCTGGGGGTCAGGGCGTTACCCTATTTTTATGGCATCCGAAGTGTCACTTTAAAGCTGGATAAGGAGTGATTTGGGCGGGATGTGTCCTGGTGACAGAGAGAAAGCATGTCACTGTACAGAATGCTAGATTCCTACAAGGCGGAATCGCTGGGTCCGAGGGGGCCGTGCATTTCACATCATGGAACATTCTGCCAAAGCCCCCTCCCCCAAATGCCGTCCCAGGGCACGGGTTGTGCTCGCGTCTGCACATGCCGTTCTCCAAACCCTGTTAGCCCTGGATGTTGGGCCACTGTCACGGGCAAAAAACCCTCCAAAAAGTCTCACAGTTTCTTTTTTTTGTTTTTTTTTTTTACGGTACGCGGGCCTCTCACTGTTGTGGCCTCTCCCGTTGCGGACCACAGGCTCCGGACGCGCAGGCTCAGCGGCCACGGCTCACGGGCCCAGCCGCTCCACGGCACGTGGGATCTTCCCGGACCAGGGCACGAACCCGCGTCCCCTGCATCGGCAGGCGGACTCTCAACCACTGCGCCACTGGGGAAGCCCTCACTATTTCATTTAAATTTCCTTGGTTGAGGAGCTCTTCAGACATTTATTTCTGTTTTTGCTCCTCTTCTGTGAATTGCCTTTTCAGAGCCTCTGTCCATTTTTCTATCGAGAGCTATTTCTAGTTACTTTGTAGGAGACTTTGTTTATTGAGCATCGCCCCTCTGTCTATCAGAAGCGTTGCAAATCTTTCCTCCGCTCTGCCGTTCCTCTGTTAACTTTAGTCTGCATGTGAGTCTTCAGTACTCAGAGGTCTTGTGATTCTCCTTTATGGCTTCTGGGCTTTTCGTTTCGGGTGGGAAGGCTCTCCCCCACCTCAGAGCCTAGCGTTTTCCCTCTCTTTTCCGATGCTCTGTTATTTGGAATTCGTAACATCTTCAGTGCATTTAGGACATTTGTTTGGTATGAAGTAAGGGACGAACCGTCGTAGGTTTTTGCCAGCTGGGTGACTGTGGCCCCCTTGCCCCTCCAGCACTGGTCGGGAGCTCTGGGGTCCTCACAGGAGCTGCAGGCCCTGGACCAGGAGGAAAGGTTGATGCACAGGACGAAGACCGCACTCTGGGCCTTCCCAGTCACTGACCCTCAATGAGGGTGTGGTGGAAAGAAGCTTCCTTGGGAACCGATCCCTGAGGCCCCTGGTCTGTGCCCTACCTGAGCAGTGGGACCCATGTTGGGGCCGAGCAGAGTTGTAAGGTTCTCCACAGCTCCAGAGCAGTCTCTAGTGCCTCCCCTCCTTACTGGGCCATGCCGATCTCCAGGGTGGGGTGCTGGGTGCGTCCACAGATGCCGTGGCTCCCTCTGCTCTCCCCACTCTTGTCCTGTACCAGGTGTAAAGAGAATGGGTGGTCCCTGCTCAGCTGCAGGGACTGCCAGAGATTTTCACTTGGGTCATAGCCAGCAGGGTCTACAAGGTGAGGAAACCAGTTCTGAGGTTCCCTCGAGGAAACCAGGGAGGCTGCTGGGGCTGCGAGAACCTACCTAGGCACTTCCCGAGCCTCTTCCTAGGGTAGAAAGAGCGTTTCCGACTTTTTCTTCTTTCCTCCGAGGCCAAATGCAGAGACGGTAGAAAGATGATCATCAGAGCTGTGACCGTGGGCGCGTCTGCAGGCTGAGCCCCAGGCAAGCTCTTCGCCTTATCACCAGTCCACACGACAGCCCTGCAAAGTAGACCACATGATCCCTACTTTACAGAGGATAACACAGAGGCTCAGAGAGGTTAAGTAACCTTCGAAGAGCCACACAGCATGCAGGAAAACTGAAGTCGCCTGAGGTGGTGCTGGGATGGCTGTGCTGGAGCACAGCAGCTGAGTGCCCGGCGGGGCTGGCACATAGGAGGCACTCAACACACTTAGCTGCCCTCCCCCTCCCTCCCTCCCTTCTCTCTGTTTCCTTTTTTCTTTCCTAGGAGATTCCGTCACCACCCGAAATCCATGATGACTATGACAAGCAAACTCCCACTTTGAGACAGGATACATTAAAATATGGGAAGAAACAGGAATTCAGCAACTGAATGGCAAGGACCATTCATTCAAGAACTTGTTCCAAAAACATCCCCCTGGGTGGCAGGCCCTTACAGGGTACCCCCAAGAGTTCCCACCCCTACATAGCTCCCTATCCAACCAGAGGTTCACGCTGAACCAGGAGGGGATGGAGTGGGAAAAGTTTCCACCCACAGGATGGCTCTCAGGAGGAAGGGAAATCCAGAGGGGTTCCCTGGAGGGGCGGGTGTCTCGTCAAGGATTTGAGGTGTTAGTAATGCGAGGGGGTGGTGGGGAGTGACATTGCAGGGCCTGTCCCAGACGTGGGGAGGAAAGATGTTCTGTTTCCCAGGGTGCAGAGATAAGGGACATAACATTTTCAAGGCTTGCTGAACAAACCACAAAAAAAGTACACAGCATGATGTACGATTCCATGTATAAAAATGCAATAACTGGTAAAAAAAAAAAAAAAAGCATAGAAATCAGGTTAATGATCACCCCCGGGGTCAGGGAGCTTCTGGCCTGAAGAGAGGTGTGGTGGCGGGTTTCTGGGGGTGGTGACACGATTGCGTTTCTTAATCCGGAGGAGGCTGAAGAGGTGTGCCTGTCACTTTATGAAAACGTCCTCTGTACCCGTAGGATCCGTGTACTTTTCCGCGCATGTATTACACTCCAATAAAGAAGTTAGTGTGTTGCAACTCGAGCTCAGGGAGCGGGAGGGTCTGACCATGACTCCGGAGGCAGCGGGAAGATCCAGAAGGGCTCGGAGCGCTGGTAGTTCGTGACCAGAGCTGTGTTTTGGACGATGAATCTGGCAGCGTGTGTGAGACAGATTAGCGGGAGGAGAGGAGCGGGCTTCGGAGTGCAGGTGAGAGGCAATTCACAGCCTCACCCTGGGGAGGACCGCCGTGCACCAGCTGTCTGTGGCTTCATTAAACCCCAGAAAGAGAAGTGAACCAATTTCGCGGCCCCGGTCGGTGCCTTCTCCCAGGATGTGGAGTCGAAGGCTCCGCGACTGAAGGCCAGTAGCAATCCGATTAATTCCCCTGGATAAAGCCTTTAATCTAACACATAACAGCAAATTCTTGTTTTTCCATTAAAAACAATACCTCAGCCCCCACGGTGGCTGCCAGGGCTTTAATGAGATCCCTTTCCCACCCGGGAGGCTGAATTGGACCTTTGTTCCTCGCAGCATGGGGTCCGGAGGATTGCTAGCTTGGTGGTAGGGCCGGTTGGGGGTATTTGCATTGATGGAGAGCAGGGAGGCCGCAGGCAACAGAAGCAGCGCGGGACTCTCGGCGACCTCAGCTGAACCGAAAGGTGGCCTGACTACTCAGAAGAACGCGTGTGTGCGGAGGTTTGCTAGGGCCAAGGCTGGGCATGGGATGGGGCGGGAATGGCCATGGGCCGGGAGGTCAGAGCCCTTGGGTCTGCCTGATCCACCAACTCACTGAGTGACCTTGGGTAAGTCTTGCTTCTCTCTGGCTTCTGTCTCTTGCCACATCTGATGAGACGGTTGGCCTCTTGGGATGACCAGTTGCCTATAGAATCCGGCTCCTGGTCGCTAGTCCCCTGGTGCTGAGGAGTGAACAACTGTGGGCAGGAACGTGCTGGTCTCTGCCTTACTTCCAGGGGCAGCAGAGATGGGAGAACAGCCCCTGCACCTGGAAGCAGCTGCGGGAATCTTAACGGTGTTGCACAGGAAGCGCTCTGGCGCCTGTGCTCCCGCAACATGGCGGGTGCAAGACCTGTTCAACTTGGCCCCCAACAGAAAGTGACTTGTCACCAAAGGAGGTGGCAGCATAGACACTGCCTGCCTCCCAGGATAGGGTGAGCAACTCATCCCGGTCTGCCCAGGACTCTCCTGTGTCAGCTCCGAAAGCTCCACCTCCCAGGAAACCCCGCAGTCCCCAGCAAAACAGGATGGTTGGTCACCCTAGTTCTGGATGGCTGAACAGAATGGGACTGTCCTCTAGACTCAGTCTATGGTTGGGGTGCTTGGTGTGGTGGATCTCATGTACCCCTTCTAGGCTGTGGCCCCACCATCCCCATCAAACCTTCTTCTTGTCTCTAGAAATCCCTGTTAACAAGACGCCCTCCAGGAAGAGTCAAGGAGGGGCTTCTGGGCCTCGTGGTCCCACCTGACTTCTGCAGCCAGGCTTTGGAATCCAGAAGGGCCAAACCAGGTGAGTGGCCCTCCTCTAGGACCCTGACCATGCCAGGCTTAATTCGGACTGGACGTGTGCCAGGTACAAGCTCGCCAGCTGGGGCCTCAGGGCCCGGCCCACGCCACAGGGCTCCCCAAGCTCCAGCAGCTTCTGCTTCTAACAAGGAGCCAGGCCCGTGGTCACTGGGTGGCCGCCAAGCCGGGTCAGAGGGTCTCGGACGTGAGATATCACTTTCGAGGGAGTGTTTTGGTAACTTTTTGCCCAGCCATAATTTTCTGGGGCTGGAAGTCTCACCCTTGTTAATGAGGTGTCACTGGAGAGGCGTCCAGGACAGGCCTGGACGCCGGGCTGGCAGACAGAGCTCCCAAACAGATTCCACGCTGGGCGGTGCAAGTCCAACTTGGACGCCTCCAGTCTGACGCTCGGTAGACGGAGGACGCCACTCGTGGGAAAAGGCAACAGGCAGTGACCTACGAATCAAGAGCAACGGGATAAAAACGTTTGTCACTGAGAAAATATGTTTATGCTTATTAGAACAACATTTTTCGGGCTCACGTTAAGTAAACATATTGGGTCAAATGTTGCTACGAGTCCAACGTTTCCCAAGAAGCGAGGAAGGTATGAAATTGTGGTCGGGAGTTGGCAAGAATGAAAAATCACAGCGGGATTAGCTTCTTGTGCTATAAATTGGAAAATTCAGAGATGTGTGGCACCGCTGTGGAGGCCCAAACTTCTAAATGAAATTTATTATTTCTGTAAAATCTGGAAACAACATCTTCAGGGATAACAAATACAGAGAAAACATGATTTCAGCCTTGATATTTGGTCTCCTTGCAGACGGTTTTCATTAAAAAGGGCTTTATAAAAATGGTAAAAATGTTACAGTTTGCTAAATAAAGTCTGAAATGGCTCTATTTAATAATCTGGTGCATTTTAATCATTTTTTGAAAAGCCTGACATATGAGAAAGAACCTCAGTCTTGGGCACTACCAAAGAAATGAAAAGGGAACAGAAGTATTCTCAGCTCATCTTGGGTTGTTTTGTGCATTTCTTAACTTAAATTTGTCCTCCTCAATGAAAGCTGGTGCCAAGTGAGCACCTGAGGCCCAGCACTCCAGGCCTCCAGAGCCCTTGTAGCTGTGATAGGGGCCAAATGACAGTGGATTTTCTTTGTTCAGTTTTCTCTCAGGCACCAGAATACGAAAGGATAACCACTCTGTTTCCATCTCTTGGCCCTGTGTTGCAAAACTGAGGGAGGGACAGGGAAAAGGCAGAAGGAACAGACCAGTTTGAAGCCTCGTATGTAGCTCTCAGGCAAAGTCTTTTGCCAAAGAGCGATCTCAAGGGCCTTCCAAGGGGTCCTTAGAAAAGGTTGAGACCTTTTGGAGGCAGAAGTTGAATTTGAGAGGCAGCTGTGGGGATTTGTAAGAAAACTGGGCTCAGACTACAGAAATCCAGAGCTATCACACCATCTAAGGCCAAAGATTGGATGGATGCGTGGATGGATGGATGGATGGATGGATGGATGGATGGATGGATGGGTGGATGGATGGATGGGTGGATGGATGGATGGATGGATGGATGGATGGATGGTTGAGAGGATAGATCAACAAGAGGCTGTCTAGGTGGATGGGTGGATAGATGGGTGGATGGATGGATGGATGGATGGATGGATGGATGGATGGATGGATGGGTGGATGGATGGATGGGTGGATGGATGGATGGGTGGATGGATGGATGGATGGATGGATGGATGGATGGATGGGTGGGTGGATGGATGGATGGATGGATGGGTGGATAGATGGGTGGATGGATGAGAAGATGGATAGAGGGATGGATGGATGAGTGAATGGATGGATGAGTAGGTGATGGATGGATAGTGGCTGAATGATGGATGGATGGGTGGATGGTTGAGGGGATAGATCAACAAGAGGCTGTATAGGTGGATGGATGGATAGATGGCTGGGTGGATGGTTGGATGGATGGATGGACGGATGGATGGATGAGAGTTTGGGTCTTAATTACCTGTTATGGGGGAAGGACAAATGCTCATACTGACAATGTACCTGACGCTTGCCAAGCACTGAGTACAGTTTCACATTATCTAGCTCGGTCTCTGTCACAGTACATGAATTTTATGTGAGAAGATAAAGACTCAGAGGACAGTGTGCCAGGCAGCATGACACAGCCCTGGCGAGACTGACCTGGGCTTCCAAGTCTGCGTCCTGCTTTGGGACACCGCAGCATTCTACAAAACTGTCCTCAAACCTGTGATTATTTTTATTGTGAAAGATAATGCCTTTGGTTGGCAGAAGGTTCTAGAACTCAGCTTTCCTAACCTCCGCACTATGAATCTTTCCACGGTCTTTCTGACATCCAGGTCAAAGGACTGGGGGAGATGAGCTTTGATGAGGATCCCGTTGAAGTAGTACTGGGGACATGTTCCAGAACGTTGTGAATTGTAAGAGAGAAGGGATAGAGCAGCTGAGGTACCAGGGCCTGGTGCTGGGTGCTGGGTGCTGGGGGAAGGCCCCTAATAGGGGTGGGATCCAGGATATGTTGGGTTGGCAGAAGAAGGTAGAGCCAGAAGTGGAAATCCTTGTCTTGGATTTTCTTCAAAAGCACCTCTGGGTGGGAAGATGTTTGGTCACAGAATACGGTCCAGGAGGCCCAGGGTGCAGTGGGAGCAGTGGGGCTGGAAGCCAGGAGGCCTGCGCCAGCCTGACCACATCCTCACTGCTCGGTGTGCCCTTGGAAAGCTACCTCGCTTCCCTGGGCCTCACTTCCCTGCTGCCTAACAGGGCATCAACTCTGTCTACACCCTGGATCCACCGTGAGGGCAGGTGAGAGTGGATATGCCTTGTCACTGTTGAGCTGTAAGGGACCCCCCCATGCAGACAGGGCCCAGGACCCTCACCAAGCCCTAGAGCTCACCTCTGTGAATCCACCCCCTTCTGCAACCTCCCCACCATGAGCACAACCGTGGCCTCAGAATCTACCTTCCCCTCCCACATTCCTAACTCTTCTCAGACTCACCAAACTGCTTCTTAGAACTCTGGAAGCTTTGGGGCAGGAAGCAGACAGACCCCAGCTCTCACAAGTTTGGATGAACAGACTCTGGAACAGTCACACCCAGAGATGCTTTGGAAGCACCTGGGGCCCTAGTGGGTGTCAGGGCAAAACCTAGAAGGGATGTCACCATCTCTGGCCGGCTTCTCCCTGAAAACAAGGCTGCCATGCGGTTACACCTCCTTTGCTTTTTCCCTTCTTATTTTTCATGACGTCACTAAAGATTACTTAACTCCAAAGTAAAACCGTCCTCAAGCTACTAAGTAGGATGTAACTTAGTCCCCAAGAGCAGGGTGGCCTGTGGGTGGGCAGCTTCTACAAGGGCGTCCACCCCTGGAGTTGGGTCATAGCAGGTCTCCGGGAAGTGGGACAGTCCTTCTGGGACTGGCTTCTTCCTTCCCCTTCATCTCGTGCAGAGCCAGGACGATGCTCTCAGTTCATCAAGACGGAGATTCCAGTCTAATCAACACAGATGTAGACCTGCCAAGCCCACCATCCCGCCTGTGCACAGTTGGCCAGTCACCCATAAGATGGGGTTCCCTTCCGGCTCTGGGCAGTGTCTTCCCCCAAATGATGGAGGAAACCACTGGGCAGAGCAGGACAGCAAGGGCCTGGTGTCCGGGCCTCTGTCCAGGGTCCCTGCTATATCCTTGAACACGATCATGGATCTATAATTCCTTTCTGTGATTTTATGAAAAGACCCTGTGTCTCCATCTTATTTCCATGGCTGCCCAAGGGACTCTGTCAATTCAGTCCCTCACCAAAAGCCAGAAATTCTCTGGGTTTGCCTGTCCACTGGCTACGAGTTTGGCAATTCAATCAAAGCAGCAAACGTGGTTGATTCTTGGTGAACCCTTGCTGGGTCTTAGGACCACTGTTTTCTGGCCCTGATATTCTCAGGCCATCTGTTGTAACGTCTCTTCTGTAATTTGGTCGGGAACCACCAGGAAGTGTTGTCATGCGAACTTCCTGGGATCTGTAAGATCCCTATTTGAAAACTTCAACTTTGGTTCTGTGGTCTTAAGACACCTGTCCTGTTCTGAAGGACCCCTGTGCCTGGTGCCATAAGGTGCTCAGACTGGGCAGAACGAGGTTTGATTCCTGCCCCGGAGTTAACTCACCCGAGAGGGGCTCACAGGAGGCCCCAGGGAGCTGGCAAAAGGAAGCGCAGTTTCTGGCAGGGGCGGGGGAAACCAAGAGGGAGTGGGGACCCACTTCCTGGAGGAGATGATCTTTGAGTTGGGCCTCCAGGGGGTGGGAGGGGCTCCATCCATGTCTAAACTCACCTGGCAAACACATCTGGGCAGCCATATATTCACTGAGGGGGACCAGCCAGGCAGCTGGAGCAGCTTCCTGTAGCTGTGGAGGCAGTGTTCACACAGGGCCAGCTCACTCATTCCCGGGGCTGTAAGAGCCGAGGCAGAGGGCAGAATTCCAGTAAACACCACCATGCTCTGCGCTTTCTTCTCAAGAGGAAGCCCCCGGAGGGTGACTCAGACAGGCTGACCCCAGGAGTCTGGGACACAACCTCACTAGAATGTTGTTTAAAAGTGGCTCTCGTTCATTTGTTATTCGTTAACACAAATCACTCCCCGTTCTGCGGCCGCCAACAGCCCTGCGTCCAGATGTGATGAACTGTGATGAAAAGTGGGAGGCCCCCCTCTCCCTGCGAGCTGCGTGCCCCCCGAAGCCCCTCCACGCATTGGCGTCTTTCCCTCCGTGGCAGCTGCAGGCAGGGTCGCCCTGGGAATCCTCCTGTTCCTCCTGGAAGAAGGTAGCTCTTGGCCTGCTCCCCAGGGATGTCAAGAGAAACATCTCTGGGGAGATGTCAGGGGAAGTCGGGGAGCAAGCTTTTGCTCCCGGGACCTTGTTACCTCACAGGGAAACAGAAGACAGTGGGATCAGGTCTGAGCTTGAATGCGCGCAGTGCACGGCACAAAGGAGGCATCCCCTGCTTCCAGAACTTTCTCTGGCTCCTTCTGCCCGGGAGCTTTATAGACATGGGAGGGCAGTTCTCACACTGAACTCCCCTCCCCACCCCCGCCAGCACACCCTAGTCTCCCTGTCCTCAGACTAAACACCCTGGTCCTTTAATAGATGCCTTCTCTGGACAAGCTGAGTCCCCCAGTGTGGCCTGAGGCTGTCACTGCCCATCGGGGGGCCCTCTCCCCTGACAGGAGCCCGTGGGTCCCACACAGGCCGCTCCAGCCCCTCTTTATTTCTCTCCGAGCCAAGTGCTGGTCTCAGAGGCTGGAGCTTGTCTTCCCAACATTCGCCTCTCATTTCAAAGTGTAAACCGGGCGAGTGGAAGGGAGGTCCGTGTTTTTCGCCTCTCGAAGCTCCTCTCGAGCTTCCCACCTTCTTGCAGGGAGAAGTGTCTCTAAAGTTGATCTTGGGTGTCGTTCTCAAATAACTGGGCCCGAGGAACTCAGCGGGGCAAGCCAGACGAGCCCGAGCGCCTGGCAGGCTTCTGTTTCCCGCTGATCTTTCTCAAGAGATTTTTGTGCAAAGGGTGTTTCTTGAGCTCGTCCGGCTTTTCCTGTCCGCCTTGACAGCTGTCCACACAACACCACGTTTATCATGGGAAGGGCGGGCCCCACCCGGCTTTCCACCTCCACCCTTCCACCCGTTTGCGGAGCCCAGCTCCCTGCCCACTGCTGCGCCAGCCCACTTCTGCTCCCAGCCCGCTTCTTCCCACCACATCCAGTGCACGTGGTCCTCTGGGCTGCGGATCAGAGCTCCCTCGTTCCCTGCGAATTCCGCTTTCCAGCAAAGGTGGCAAGAAAGGTGAAGGGGCGGGAGGGTGCTCCCCGGGTACAGCCCCACCGAATGTAACCCGTGGGGTCCCTGTTGCATCGTCTACGCCATGGCGATGAGAGCAGCGCCCACTCCATCAAGGGGGTGGGGTCTGGCACGGAGGGAGCGACCTACACGCAGCTGTAGCTGCTGTTTTCCTGCCTGTCCTGCTCTGCTGATCAGAGCTCCCCACTTCTCTAATTTCTACTTTGTTGACGTTACCACCTCCCACCTGAGCTTATGGAGGGGTGCATGTTTCTAGGGAGGAGGGGGTATTAACTCCTCGAGGATGAGGACTAAGAATGAGCTCCTCGTTGGGGAGCCGCGCCATCTCTCCAAGAACGCAGTCTGTAAAGGGGTCCCCTCTTCTGCCCCACTCCCAGGGCCCCGAAGCAGGATGGAGGCTCGTCGGCCAGGTGGCAGGAAGCTGGGGCAAGGGGCACAGGCCCCGCCCCCCTTCTCCAGGAGGCTCCTCTGACCAGACTAAGCCAGAAGGTGAGCCCAAAGCACCCTGCACTGCCCTGGTTCACCCGGGGCCAAGAAACTCATCACAGGGGTGGGGAAACTGAGGCTGTGTGTCCCCGGGCAATCAAGGAGTGGAAGGCAGCAGCAGAACGGCCCAGCCAGATGCCGGGTCCCCTCGCCAGTCCCTGGAGACAGCGGCAGGCCTCCGTCACTAACTAAAGGTCAGACCAACTTACCCCGGAAATGCAAAAGGCGCAGGTCCCTGACCTTTCCGGGCTAATAAGGAGGAATATTTGATGCTATAAAACATTTCATTATTAAAGCAGCCAGGAAAACCTGTACAGAGGCACAGCCAACAGGCTTACTCAAATTAGCAAGAACATGGGCCCCCCATCCTCTCCAGGCTGCCCACCCGTGCTTCCAGGAGCCAGCAGAGGCCTGGCCCAAACCGCAGTCTCTCTGGTTGGGCAGGGCCCGCTTGAGTGTAGGGCTCTGAGCAGGGTTTGTTTTTCACTGGCTGCCCCACCTACCCCATTTGGCTTCGCTGCTGTGCCCGTGCTGGCCCTGCATCCGGGACAGGAGTTGGACGTGGATCTGCCTGGAGAAGCTCCCGGGTGGCTGCGGGCAGGTGGGGCAAATAAGTGCAACGAGGGACCACAGTGGGTTGGGGGTCTGGCCCAGCTGGGGTCTCAAGGGAGGCTTCCCAGAGGGGAGGACGTGATGGGAGCTGAGTGTCAGAGCAGAGGGAGTAGAGGGAGCCCAGTGGAGAACTTCGCTGGAACCTTCTGGACGCCAAGGTGCGGCTTGTGACCTAGCTCAGCCCATCGCTTCCGGGAGCTGCTTACGGACCCCGTAGCTGCTGGAGGTGGGCACAGCTGGCTTCCGTGGCTCACAGCCCAGCGCCCACCACACGATGCTCCAGGCCTCTGCTTGCAGCTCTTCTCCTGCCCTGCACTCCTCTGTCTTCTCCCCAAGAGCTGCCCCGACTCCATCCTGCTTTCTCCCCTCCTCTCTCTCTCTCTCCCTTTTTTTTTTTTTTTAAATATGGAAGGTGTTTGCGCAAAGGGGATTATTCTAAACAACTGGTGGTGACCTTCAGTTTTACGGTTTCTTTTTTGGGTTTTGCCTTGTTTTTGGTTTTCTGGTTTTTGGTCGCACCGCGAGGCATGAGAGATCTTGGTTCCCTGACCAGGGATTGAACCCGTGTCCCCTGCAGTGGACGTGCTAAGTCCTAACCCTCGGGGCAGGACCGGGTTTCCCCGCACCCTCTCCCTCCAAGACCAGCACCTAGACCCTGGTTCTTGTCTTCCCAGGGGTTGCTCAGAACGTAGAAGCAAGGAGCTCCTGTGGCAGGCCAGCTACAGGAGTGAGGTCCCAGGGCAGCAGGGGTGAGGAGAGGGGACCAGGCAGGGAAGGAGGTGAGCGAGCAGAAGGCAGTGCCATCCCGAGCTCGCCCGGCCTCCTGAGCCCTCAGTCCTGGCCCTCGGAGGCCGCCTTCAGAGACGCTGCATGACCCGACATCAAGAAGCCTCTCCCACGGGGCCCCGGAGCATCACTTCCCGCGTGTCCAGCAGTGCAGGGTGCGGCCAGGTCCTGCTGGCTCTCAGCTGCTGCTCAGCAGGGCCTCCTAGGGACCCAGGCCAAGCAGCTAGGAGCGGCAGTGACCTGGCCCCCTAACAGAGCAGCGAGCCGCCCAGAAGGGCCTCCCCGGGTAGCAAGTGAGCAAGGTAGCACCTGGGGCCCAGGGCACACCCGGCCTGGCGCACCTGTTAGGGTTTCCTCGAGCAGATACCCAAGTAGCCCCATAGCAAGAAGGCCTGACTCGAATGACCCCGCCCCGGCCGCCGATCTCTGGTTTCCCCCTTAGTTCTGGGGGAGCGCACCCCACCACAACTCCCTCCTCACCCTGCACTCAGGTCCGTCCCTCCTTCTGGAAGCTCCTCTGAGCTGAACTGGCCTGTGCTTACCTGGGCCCACCTGCACTCACCTGCACCCACCGCGCCCACCTGTGCAGTGTGAGCTAGAGACAACCCGTCTCGCGCCCCAGCAGTACCTGGGGGTAAGCAGAGTCTGCTGTAAGGGGAGGGCATCTGGAGAGCCGAATTTCTTTTATATAAACTTATTTTCTTAGAGGGGGATTGAAAACACTAACGTCTTTGTCCTCGATTAAAAAAAAAGCCCCAGCCCCTGTTTTCGGATGCACTGTGTCATTTGTTACTGCTTGGCGATGATACCCCACACAGACTTTATATTGCCCCACCCCCACTCCCGGCGAGCCCAGAGCTGAGACCATGGGCATGGGTAGGGGCATGGAGGCGGGAAACCTTGGCCTCCCTCCATAAACATGGGACTCTTGTTGGCCCAACCCAGAATCTGAGCACTGGAGCCCAGAGAGGTTAGGCAGCCAGGCCCAGGTCACACAGCACGCGGCAGTCTCCATCCTCAAGACTTCTGCTTTTGCCTCAACTCTGCCCACAGCCACCTCCTTCCCCGGTGCGGGGCAGGCCAGAAAGGCTCCATCTGTGTCTGTGGCATGATCCTGGAGCCCAGATTCCTCCTCCTGGCGTCCCCACCGCTGGATCTGTGGCTCCAAACCTGCAGAACGCCTCCCGGGGCGCAGCACAGCCCAACAACCTGTGATTAATTTTCCCGTCCTCATTAATTCCCGGATTTTGCCCTCTCAATACAAGGCGATGGCGGCGCGGCCGGGGCTGCATGCCTGCCTGGCTCTGAGGAGCAGTTACGGGAAGGCCTGGCACTCCTAATTGCCTTGCCTGGCCTCAGATGGACTCATTAGAGGTAATGAGGTCTGGGAGCCCAGGGCCGAGGGAAGCACCTGCATCCCTCCAGGGAGACGTGCAGACAGGAACTCTGCAGAAGTAAAACACCCCCAAGAAGCAAGCGGGTGCAGAGGGCCTGGTGAGGCTGCAGGGGGAGGGGGCCGGGGCCGGGCTTCCAGGACGCAGGCCCAATCCCGAGGACGTGTCCGGCTCTTCCTCCCAAAGCCGCACCATGAGTTACCTTTTCCGGGAAGGGCAGACCCTGGAGTCCCACCCTAGCCACCCATCCCAGATAGGAAGTCTGGGCCGGCCCCCCTTCTCCATCCCACTGCCTCGTGGGCTGAGCCCATCCCCCTTGGCCTCCTCCTGGCCTCAGTCTCCAGTCTCAGCCCTGCCCTCTCCTTGTCTGCTCGGAGAGAGCCCTGGCTCTCTGGCTCCCAGGTGCCCCAGAACAGGCCCCCCCGTCCTCAGCTGAACATTTGTCCTCCGGGTGGGTCCTCAGCTCTCAGGATCCTCCAGGCAGCTTGGCCTCCGGTCCTCTTCCACCTGTGCCCTCTGCTCGGGCCACGCTGGCCCCAGCCTTCTTCTGGACACTCCCCTGCCCTGGATCCATAGGGCCGGGACTTTCTGGTGGCCACCCCGCCTGTCCTCCACTGTTTCTCTTCGTACCTGATGGACTCCCTTCCCAGAGATCCGAGCAAGAGGACGAGGAGTGCTTCCCTGCTTCTCAGGAGAAGCCCAAATGGAGGAGGCATAAGTGAGGGTGAAGGTCACGGCGGTGCGTTGCTGCCCCGCCCACTCCACACGTAAGGCTGCTGGTGAGCTGGGCTGGGCTGCCTGTGTGGCTGGCTCCAGCCCTGGCGATGGTGACAAGCGCCACTCCCCCTCAGGGCCTCAGGGAGCAAAGAGAGTGGCCGATTTCTTGGGCCTCCTCCTGGGGAGGCACTCAGGTCTGATCTGCGTGCATCACCGCCCTTGCGCTGCTACAAGGAATCAGCACGCACTCAGTGCCTGACGACAATACAAATCTACTACCTTGCAGTTCTGGAGGTCAGAAGTCTGACACAGTCCCCGTGAGCTGATAGGGAGGCGTTAGCCGGGCTGGGTCTATCTGGAGGCTCCAGAGGAGAATCCGTTTGCTGGCCGTTTCCAGCCTCTAGAGGCTGCCCGCACTCCGTGGCTCGCAGCCCCTCCCGCCATCTCCAAAGCCGCTCTGGCCGCCAAGTCCTTCTCACATCACGTCACGCTGACCCTGACCTTCTTGTCTCTGCCTTGGCCTTATGAGGACCCCTGTGATGGCACTGGGCCCACCTGGATAACCCAGGCTCATCTCCCATCTCCAGATCCTTAACCACACCCCAAGGTCTCTTTGCTGGGTGAGGCGACATAGTCACAGATTCCAGGAATTAGGTATGGACACCTTTGGGGCCCTTATGCCGCTGCGCAAAACCTGGCCCTGCCTGGAGTTGTTTTAGGAAGACTGGAGGTCTTGAGGAATTTGGGGAAGTGGGTCTTCACCCCCAGGGCAGAGGGGAGGCAGGTGACAGAGAAAGTTCCAGTCTGTGCAGCTGACCACAGCCCTGGTCCCCGACGTGAAAGAGCCAGGTGCCCCCCAGGCCACCTGCTGGCGGCTGAGGCGGAGGCCTGCTGGGAACTCCAGGGCGCTGGCGCCCCTCACCGCCAGGCCGCCACTCACCTCAGCCACGTCCACAGCTCTTCTCTGCTGCGATCGGGGTTTCCTCTGACTCCCATTAGCGGTTCGCGTGAATCAGACCTGTACCTTCCGGGTCCAGCATCTGGAAGTCAGCTTCCTCCAGGGTGGCTTGTCTCACATGTGGCAGGCTGGGCGTCCAGACGGGCCCAGGGGCAGTCCCTACAGTTGGCCACAGGCGAATCTCAGGCCAAGCTCACTCTGCCTAGAAAACATTTGCAGAGGCACACGCATGCACGCTTTGCCTCTGGGATGACTTCTGCCTCTTCTGTCACAGACCATTGAGAGGTGGCCTCATGACATGGCTCTGGCTCGCCTCCTCTGAGGGTCCCCCGAGAGCTTTGGGTCCTCTGAGCTCCTCCCCTACATCTGATGACTCCAGATGTCTTTGCTCCGCCCCTGGATCAGCCCTGAGCTCCTGCCGGCTGGGCCCTCCACCTCCCTCTCCCAGGGCACAGAGGGCCTGGCTCAGAACGGGTACCCAGTGTGCATTTGCAGACTGGCTACAGAAACAGAATGTCCCCAGGGCTGGCTGAGCCCCAAGCTGGCCAGGTGGGCCTGTCCTGGCCCCTAGGGCCGTGTGCTCATCTTCAGGGACGTGGCGCCCCTGAAATTCTCCAGGGCTGAGAGGCTGAGCAGGTTGACAAGACCGGACAGGTCACCAGGGCGGGCAGCAGCCCCGCAGCCTGTCGGACAACCCTCTCACCGCCACCTGCCCAGCCAGCGCCGCGCTTTGCCTTCAAAGACAGCCCTCCCCCACGTGGAAGCCACGAGTGTCCTCTCTTCCTCTGCGCTGCATCCTTGATGACCGCAGGATCAAGCAGAGTGATCTTTCACTTGGAACAGAAGCACGCGCCTCAGTTCCTGGAGCAGGAAGTGTGCGGTCCCCACCTTGAGAGCGCTGCCGCCGTGGCCACCCTAACATCCCGGGGGCCTGGCCTCAGCTCATGGACATTGGGGTTGTTTCCAATCTGCGCAATTATGAATAAAGCTGCTATGAGCACCAAGAGCAAGTTTTTGTGTGGATATATGCTTTCAGTTCCCTTAAGCATGTACCTAGGAGTGAAACTGCTGAGTCATGTGGTAACCCCATCTTTGAGGAGGTGTTTTCCAAAGAGGCTGCCCCGTTTTACACTCCCACTAGCAGTGTATGAGGGTTCCAATTTCTCCATGGCCTCACTGAAACTAGTTATTTATGGCTTTCCCATTTCAGTTATCCTGGTGGGTGTGAAGTGGTATCTCATTGTGGTTTTGATTTGCATTTCCCTCATGACTAATGATGTTGAGTATCTCTTCATGTGCTTGTTAGCCATTTGTATATTTGCTTGGGAGAAATGTCTATTCAAATCGTTTGCACGTTTTAAAACTGGGTTATTTTTTTTCTTATTATTCAGTGTTATGAATTCTTTATATATCCTGGGGCTAGAAACTTATCGGATACATCATTTGCAAATATTTCCTCCCATTTGATGGGATTGCTTTTCACTTTCTTGATAGTACTCTTTGAAGCACAACAGTTTCTATTTTGAATAAAATTTAACTTGTCTACTTTTTCTTTGGTTACTTGTGTTTTAGATGTTGTAGCTAAGAAGCCATTATCTAATTCTAGGCCAGGAAGATGTACACTTGTATTTTCTTCTAAAAGTTTTATAGTTCTAGATCCTCTTAAATTTAGGTCTTTGATCACTTTAAGTTAATTTTGTATATGACCTGAGGTAGGGTCCCAACTTCATTTTGTTTTTTTTTTTGCACATGGATATACAGTCATATCAGCCCCAAATATTGAAAAGAATATTCTCTGAGAACTGAAATTTTGGGTACCCATTTTAAAAGTCATAAATGTACATGTAAGTGTTAATTTCTGGACTTTCGGATCTATGCTACTGATCTATATGCCTATTCTGATACCAGATCCTCACTCCTGATGACTGTAGCTTTTTCTTTTCCATTCTTTTTTTAAAAGTTTTTATTGAAGTTTAATTGATTTACTATGTTGTTTTAATTTCTACTGTACACCAAAGTCATGCAGTTATACATATATATATATACACATATATATATATATACACACATTCTTTCATATTCTTTTCCGTTATGGTTGATCACAGTATACTGAATAGAGTTGCCCGTGCTATACAATAAGACCTTGTTGTTAATCCATTCTATATATAATGGTTTGCATCTGCGAATCCCAAACTCCCAATCCATCCCTCCCCCAACCCCTCTCCCTTGGCAACCACCAGTCTGTTCTCTATGTCCATGATTCTGTTTCCCTTTCATAGATAGGTTCGTTTGTGTCATATTTTAGATTCCACATATAAATGATATCATATGGTATTTGTCTTGATGACTGTAGCTTTGTAGTAGGTTTTGAAATCGGGGAGTGGGAGTCCTCCAACTTTATTTTTCTTTTCCATGAGTGCTTTGGTTATTCTGGGTTCTTGCATTTCCATGTGCATTTTAGAATCAGCTTGTCAATGTCTGAGAAAAGTCAACCAGGATTTTGATAGAGATTGCACTGACTCTGTATCCATTTGGGAAGTGTTGCTATCGTAACAATATTAACTCTTCCAAACTATGAACATGGGCTGTCTCTCCTCTTATTTAGGACTATTTATTCAGCGATACTGTATAGAAATACAATTGATTTCTGTATATGGATTTTGTATCCTGCAACCTTGCTAAATTCATTTATTAGTTGTAATAGTATATGTGTGTGTGTGTGTGTGTGTGTATTCCTTAGGACTTTCTATACACAGTATCATGTCATTTGTAAATAGAGTTTTATTTCTTCCTTTACAATATATATGCCTTTATTTTTATTTCTTGCTTAATTTTCCTGGCTAAAACCTCCAGTACAATGTTGAGTAGAAGTGGAGAGAGTAGACATCCTGTCCTCCTGATCTTAGGGGAGATCTTCAGTCTTTCACCATTAAGCAGGATGTTAGCTGTGGGGTTTTTGTGGGTTTTTTTAACATCTTTATTGGAGTATAATTGCTTTACAATGGTATGTTAGTTTCTGCTTTATAACAAAGTGAATCAGCTATACATATACATATCTCCTCCCTCTTGCGTCTCCCTCCCACCCTCCTTACCCCACCCCTCTAGGTGGTCACAAAGCACCAAGCTGATCTCCCTGTGCTATGCGGCTGCTTCCCACTAGCTATCTATTTTGCATTTGGTAGTGTATATATATGTCCATGCCACTCTCTCACTTCATCCCAGCTTACCCTTCCCCCTCCCCGTGTCCTCAAGTCCATTCTCTACGTCTGCGTCTTTATTCCTGTCCTGTCCCTAGGTTCTTCAGAACCATTTTTTTTTAGATTCCATGTATATGTGTTAGCATACAGTATTTGTTTTTCTCTTTCTGACTTACTTCACTCTGGATGACAGACTCTAGGTCTGTCCACCTCAGTACAAATAACTCAATTTCATTTCTTTTTATGGCTGAGTAATATCCCATTGTATATATGTGCCACGTCTTCTTTATCCATCCATCTGTCGATGGACACTTAGGTTGCTTCCATATAGATGCTCTTCATTAGCTTGAGAACATCCCCTTCTATTTCAAATTTCTTGAGTGAAACAACCTCAAGGCAGTATTAGAATTTTTAAAAATTCTCTTTTGTAGCCATTGAGATGATCATGTGCTTTTTATCCTTTATGAATATGGTGTATTAAATTGATTGACTTTTGGGTGTTAAAGCAACCTTGTATTCCTAGGATAAACATCACTTTGTCATAGTGTATAGTCCCTTTTGTATGCTTCTGGATTTGGTTTGCTCACATTTTGTGGAGGCTTTTTGAGTCTATATTCAAAAGGGATATTGATTTGTAGTTTTCTTCTCCTGTGATGTCTTTGTCTGGATTGATATCAAGGTAATAGTGGCTCATAGAATGAGTTAGGAGGTGTTTGTTCCTCTTCTATTTTTTGGAAGTTTTTGTGAATGGTTGGTGTTAATTCTTCCAATTTTGGTAGAATTCATTAGTGACTCCATCTGGTCCCATGTTTCTCTTTGTGAGAAGCTGTTTACTATTACTATTATAGTTGACTCTTGAACAATGAGTTTGAACTGTGTGGGTCCACTTATACTTGCAGATTTTCCAATAAATATAGTACTTCTACTTCCATTTTATAAATCTTTATATTAAATAAGTGAGGGGAGAAGTTTGTGTTCAATTAGGGATCACAATACGTGGAATCAAAAGAAATAGGGTTTGAGTCCTGATTTTACCCAAACTGTTTTAGCTTCCTGCTCTTGGGTGAGTCATTTATCAATTCCTTTTTTTTTTTTTTTTTTTTTTTTTTTGGGTCCGGGGGCCTCTCCCTGCTGTGGCCTCTCCCGTTGCAGGAAGCCCTATCAGCTCTTTTTCATGGAGGCAGAGATAGCAGTACACAGATTTTCAACTGCTTAGGGGTTGGTGCCCCTAACCCCCCAACTTCATTATATTATTATTATCATAGTTTTTATTAATTCAATATATTTGTTACAAGTCTATTCAGATTTTCTTTTTCTTCTTGAGTTAGTTTCAGTAGTTCATGTCTTTCTAGAAGTTTGTACATTTCATCTAGGTTATCTAATTTATTGGCATATAATTGTTTATCAGATTTCTTTATCATCTTTTTTAAATTTCTGAAATATCAGTAGTAATGTTCCTCCTTCATTCCTGACCTTAGTAATTTGAGTCTTCTCTCTTTTTTTCTTGGTCAGTCTAGCTTAATGTTTAACAATTTTGTTAATCTTTTCAAAAAAAATAACTTGGTTCCACTGATTTTTTTCTATTTTTCTATTCCCTATTTCATTAATTTCAAGTTTAATTTTTATTATTTACTTCTGAGTTTAGTTTACTCTTCTTTTCCTAGTTTTTTTAAGATGGAAGATTAGATTATTGACTTAAAAATCTTTATTTTTTTAATGTTTACTTTAAAAAAATTAACTGCCATGAATTTCCCTCTGGGCACTGCTCTAACTGCATCTCATGAGTTTTTGTATGTTGTGTTCTCATTTTCCTTCATCTCAAAATGTTTCTTAATTTCCCTTATGATTTCTTCTTTGGCCCATGGGTTAATTAGGAGTGTGTTGTTTTATTTCCACAAATTTGTTAATCTCTCAAATTTCCTCTATCATCGATTTCTAATTTCATTCCAGAATATGCTTTGTATGATTTATTTTGTAATTTATTGAGACTTGTTTTATTGTCTAATAGATAGCCTATCTTGGAGAATATTTCATATGTACTTGATAAGAATGTATTTTGGTGTTGCTGGGTAGGATGTTCTGTGAGTATCTGTTAGGTCTAGTTGGTTAATATTGTTCAAGCTTATTTCTTTATTCTCATTAGTTGTTCTATCTGTTATTGAAAGTAGGGTATTGAAATCTCCAGCTATTATTTTTGAATTGTCTATTTATCATTTCATTTTTGTTGCATGTTTGTAACTGTTATATCTCCTTAATGGATTGACCCTTTTATCATTACAAAATGTTGTCTCTAGGAAAAATTTTTGTCTTAAAGTCTACTTTGTCTCATATAAATATAGCCACTTCACCTCTTTTTTAAATTATTGCATGGCATATCTTTTATCCATCATTTTACTCTAAATCTATCTGATATATTAAAATCTAAAGTGACTCTCATGGGCACTTCCCTGGCCGTCCAGTGGTTAAAACTTCACCTTCCAAGGCAGGGGGTGAGGGTTTGAGCCCTGGTTGGGGAGCTAAGATCCCACATGCCTCGTGGCCAAAAAACCAAAATGTAAAGCATAAACAATTTGTAACAAATTCAATAAAAGACTTTAGAAATGGTCCACATCAAAAAAATCTTTAAAAAAAATAAAATAAAGTATGTCTCACGTAGAAGGGAAAAAATTGGATCATATTTTTTTCGTTCATTCTGTCAGTGCATGCCTTTCAAATAGAATGTTTAATCCATTTACATTTAAAGTAATGAGTGATAAGGTAGTATTAATGTCTGCCATCTTGGTATTTGTCTTCTATTTGTCATGCTTTTATTGTTCCTCTATTTTCCATTATTGCCTTCTTTTGTGTTAGGTACTGTATTTTCTAGTATATAATTTTAATTCCCTTGTTGTTGCTTTTACTCTATAGTTTTGAGTTACTAGTTTTTGCTTTGGTATTACAATTAACATCTTTACTTATAACAAATCTAGTTGTTCAGATTAATACTAACTTAACTTCAATAGTATTTAAAAACTGTTCCTCTACACTCCATTTCCTCCCCATTCCTTTGTGCTATTATTATCATAAAATTACATTAATATGCACTGTATGCCCATCAACATAGATTTATAATTATTACTTTATGCAATTGCTTTGTTAATTAGATAGGAGGAAATTATTCAAACCGAGTAGTTTCTCTGCCCTGTGCTCTGCCTATTCATCCCTCCTTCCCCCACTAACGCTTGGCAACTGTCTCCAAAGTTTTGCCCTTTTCAGAATGTCAAATAGTTGGAATCGTGCAGCATCTAGTCTTTTCAGATTGGCTTCTTCCATTTAGTAAAGAGTCATGTCTTTTCATGGCTTGATAGCCCAGTTTTTTGAGCACTGAATAATATTCCATTGTCTAGATATACCACAGGTTTTTTAATCCATTCACCTACTGAAGAACACCTCAGTTGTTTCCAGGTTTTGGCAACTATGAATAAAGTTGCTATAAACATTTAGGTACAGGTTTTTGTGTAGACATGAGTTTTCAGCTCCTTTGGGTAGATACCAGGGAACATGATTGCTGGCTTGTAGGTTAAGAGTATGTTCATTTTTTAAAGAAAACACCAAACTGCCAAAGTGGCTGTACAGTTTTGCACTCCCACCAGCAATGAGTGAGAGTTCCTGTTGCTCCACATTCTTGCCATCATTCAGTGTTGTCAGTGTTCTAGATTTTGGTATCTACATCTATAGGTATGTAGTGGTATCTCATTGTTTTAATTTGCATTTCCCTGATGACATATGATGTGGAGCATCTTTTCACATGCTACTGTTTATCTATGTATCTTCTTTGGTGAGGTTTCTGTTAAGGTGTTTGACCTATTTTTTAATTAGGTTGTTTGTTTTCTTATTTTTGAGTTTTAAGATATCTTTGTATATTTTGAGTAACTGCTCTTTATCAAATCTTTTACATATATTTTCTCCCAACATGTGGTTTGCCTTTTCATTCTCCTGACAGTGTCTTTCATAGAGAAGAAGTTTTAAATTTTTTTTTTTTTTTTTTTTAATCTATAGGTATGTAGTGGTATCTCATTGTTTTAATTTGCATTTCTCTGATGACATATGATGTGGAGCATCTTTTCACATGCTACTCTTTATCTATGTATCTTCTTTGGTGAGGTTTCTGTTAAGGTGTTTGACCTATTTTTTAATTAGGTTGTTTGTTTTCTTATTTTTGAGTTTTAAGATATCTTTGTATATTTTGAGTAACTGCTCTTTATCAAATCTTTTACATATATTTTCTCCCAACATGTGGTTTGCCTTTTCATTCTCCTGACAGTGTCTTTCATAGAGAAGAAGTTTTAAATTTTTTTTTTTTTTTTTTTTTTGGTACCAAGGACTCTCACTTTTGTGGCCTCTCCCATTGCGGAGCCCAGGCTCCGGACACGCAGGCTCAGCAGCCATGGCTCACGGGCCCAGCTGCTCTGTAGCATGTGGGATCTTCCCGGACCGGGACATGAACCCGTGTCCCCTGCATTGGCAGGCGGACTCTCAACCACTGCGCCACCAGGGAAGCCCGAGAAGTTTTAAATTTTAATGAAGTCCAGCTAATCAATTCTTTCTTTTATGGATTGTGCCTTTGGTGTTGTATCTAAAAAGTCATCATCAAGCCCATGGTCATTAAATTTTATCCTATAATACCTCCTAGGAGTTTTGTGGTCTTGCATTTTACATTTAGGTCTGTGATTCACTCTGAGTTAATTTACTGTGGCTTTATAGTAAGTCTTGTCAACTAGTTGCATTTGTTCAATTTTGTTCTTCTCTTTCAATTTTGTATTGGCTATTGCTGTGATCTGAATGTTTGTGCCCCCACCCCAAATTCACATGTTCACATGTTGGAATCCTAATTCCCAGTGAGATGGTGTTAGAAGATGGTACTTTAAGTGGTGATGAAGTTATGATAGTGGAGCCCACCTGAATGAGTTCATTGTTCTTATAAAAGAGATCCCATAGACCATGTTAGCCCCTTCTGCCATGTTAAGATACACTGAGACATCAGTGCTCCAGAAGAGGCCTTCACTCGACCATGGCACCCTGCTTTCATACTTCCAGTCTCCAGACTGTGAGAAATAAAAGTTTGTTGTTTATAAGCCACCTACTTTATGCTGTTTTGTTAGAACAGCCGCAAAAGATTAAGATAGCTATTCTGGGTCTTTTGCCACTCCGGATAAACTTGCTGGGATTTTGATTGGGATTTCACTGAATCTATAGATCAAGTTGGGAAACTGACATATTGACAATATTGACTCTTCCCACCCATGAACATGGAACATTTCTTCATTTATTTAGTTCTTTGATTTTTTTATTAGAAAATTTTAGTTCCCCTCATATAGATCTTGTATATATTTTGTTAGATTTATACCCAAGTATTTCATTTTTTGCAGTGTTAAAGTAAATGGTATTGAATTTTTTATTTCAAATTCCACTTGTTCATTGTTGGTATATAGGAAAGTGATTGACTTTTGTATATTAACATTGTATCTTGCATCCTTGACATAATCATTTTTTAGTGCCAGGAATTTTTTTATCAATCTTTTTGAATTTTCTATATAGCCAATCATGTCATCTGTTAACAAAGAAAATCTGTATACCTTATTTCCTTCTCTTGTCTTATTGCATTAGCTAGGACTTCTAGTACAATGTTGTTAAGCAGTAGTGAGAGAGAACAACCTTGGCTTGTTTTTGATCTTAGTGGGAAGGCCTCTAGTTTCTCGTCATTAAGTATAATGTTGGTTGTAGGTTTTTTGTAGGAATTCTTTATCCAGCTGAGGAAGTTCTTTCTCTATTCCTACTTTACTGAGAGGTTTTTGTTTTTGTTTTTATCATGAATGGGTATTGGAGTTTGTCTTGTTCTTTTCCTGCAAACATTGATATGATCATGTGATTTTTATTCTTTAGCCCGTTAATATGATGGATTACATTAATTGATTTTCAAATGATGGGCCAGCCTTGTAAACCTGGGTTAAATTCTACTTAGTCATGGTGTATAAATCTTTTTATACATTGTTGGATTTGATTTGCTAATATTTTGTTGAGGATCATTGCATCTATGTTCATGAAAGATATTGGTTTGTAGTTTTCTTATAATGCCTTTATCTGGTTTTGGTATTAGGGTAACGTTAGCCTCATAAAATGGTTTGAAAGTATTCCTTCTGTTCCTCTCTTCTGGAAGAGATTGTAAATAATTGGTATAATTTCTTCCTTAAATGTTGGGTAGAATTCACCTGTGAACCCATTTGGGTCTGGTGCTTTCTTTTTCAAAAGGTAATTAGCTTTTGATTCAATTTCTTTGACAGATGTAGTCCTTTTAAGATTGTCTATTTCTTCTTGTGTGAGCTTTGGCAGATTGTGTCTTTCAAGGAATTAGTCCATTTCATGTAGGATATCAAATATGTGGGCATAGAATTGTTCATAGTATTCTTTGATTATCCTTTCAATGCCCATGGAATCTGGTGATGGCCCCGTTTTCAGTTTTGACATTAATAATTTTTATCCTTTCACTCTTTTTTTAGTTAGCCTGAATAGAGGCTATTTGATTTGATTGCTCTCTTCAAAGAACCAGCTTTTGATTTCATTGATTTTCCCTGTTTACTTCTTGTTTTCAGTCTCATTAATTTCTTTTTTTTGCTCTAATTTTTTTTTATTTCTTCTCTTCTGTTACTTTGGAATTAATTTTCTCTTCTTTTTCTAGTTTCCTAACGTGGAAGCTTAGATGATTGATTTTAGATCTTTCTTTTCTATATATGCATTCACTGCTATACATCACCTTCTAAATACTGCTCTCACTGCATCCTACAAATATTTATGTGTTTTGTTTTCATTTTTATTTAGTTCAAAATATTTAAAAATTTATCTTGAGATTTCTTCTTTGACCAATGCATTATTTGGAAGTGTGTTGTTTAAAATACAAGTATTTGGGGATTATGCAGCTGTCTTTGTGTTTTGATTCATATTGTGGTCTGAGAGCAAACATTTTATGACATATATTCTTAAAATTTGTTAAGATGTGCTTTATGACCCACAATATCTTGGTGAAGGTTCTGTCCTGGTGAACGTATCATGTGAGTTTGAGAAGAGTATGTGTTCTGCTGTTGCAGATAAAATGGTCTTTCTTTTCTTCCCTTCTTTCTTTTATTTCACGTAAGGTTTTTTTAACTGGACATTTAAAATCATAAAAGGTGCTAACTCTGGAAATCAGATTCCCCCCTTTCCCCAGGGTTTGTCGGTGCTGCTTTTTGCTATTTTTGTTTTGTTTTGTGCCTTTTCTAAACCAATTCTGTAAAGTCTATTCTTTGTCACGTGCGGCCACTGAAGTCTCTTCTCATTGAGCTTAGTGTTCAGCTAATGATTAGGCAGAGTTTTCCTTAAGTGCCCGGAAACCATAAGTTTCCAAGTCTTTGCCAAGGGTCTCTGTGTGTGTATTGGGTGTTCCTTCAGTGCTCAACTGAGCAGCTGACAACTCTGCTTCAGTTTTTACTTCCTCAATATCAGCCACAGGTGAGAGCTTAGGGTCTTCTCCCTGAGCAAGCACATAGCCTGCATGTGGCCTTCTAGAGCCTCAGGAATATGTTGGAAGTTTTAAAAGCTCCCGTGGACAACTCATTTCCCAGCTTTTTCTTTCAAGCTTTCTGGTTAGCCTGCTGTTTGCCCCATCTCTTACCCACTGCCTCACGTTGCCCTGAAGCTAAACATTTGCCAGCAAATATTCTGGAGAAAAGGCTGTTTTGTTCCAGGAGAACTCCAAGTCAGATCAATAAAGACAGCTTTGCAAATGGGGTCTTTTAAGGAGCCATCAGGCTGGGTAAGTAATGGCAATTCTCTGGTACTGAGGATTTGAAGTAGGTGCCATCCATTTTCCTGTCCAGTGGCTACGAGCTGCTGACCCTCATCTTGACCATGAGTGGCTGATGTCAAGGCTACCACAAAGCTGGAGAAAGGGGGATGGGAACAGGGTAAGTTACAATGCTACAAAATCTGTTCTTATCAAGATCCAGCCGTTTTTCTGGAATAAATGCTCCTAGAATTGTTGTGAGCCTTTGGCCAATTTGCAGAGCTCCAAAAAAGTTGGTTGTGCCCATTTTTGCCAGATTTCTCATTGTTTTCATGGAGGAGAAAACTGTCAGAGGTCTGTTTCCACTGACATTATCCCTCTTACAGGAATTCCTTCCTGTATCCCCAGAAGGAGGCTGTGGGAGGCCCCGGGCAGAAGCCCTGCGGATGGTCTGGGGAAACAGTCTGTGCTCCTCTTGGCCTCGTTTTCCAGAGCTGTAAAAAGAGATGTTCAACAGAGTTGATCCCAGAGGGCATTCTTACCTCAAATATCCTGTCTCTGTGCCTTGCCTAGAGGCATATCAAAATCAGAGAGTGGATCCCTTTATTCTCCACATCCCCTAAAGCAACAGCTTTCAGATTCTTTTCCACACTGACTTGAAAATCATGACCCAGCCCATGCCCTATGCAGACACATTTATCCACATGCATTGTGAATAAATGTGAATAAATTTCCCCAAACAATCGCTACTGCTTTGGGAACATGCTCTGATTTTTTTTACATGTGTTGGTTGTAGCCTACTAAAAAAACTCTCCTGACCCACCAAAGCATCACCACCCACAGGTTGAAAATCCCAGCCCTGAAGGCACCCCATTCAGGTGCTGAGTGACCCTAGCTGAGCAGAGATCCAGTGCTCTGTACGACAGCAGGTGGGCAAGGGGAGCCTGAACTCAAGCTGTGGCCAGAAATGTTTGGTCCTTAGAAGAATGTTGATTTGGAGGTCCAGGGGAGTGGAAGGTTGGGGCATCAGGGCCCTGGAGTTTTGGGCAGATGGCCCTGGCAGGGCAGATAGAAGGACTCTTCCCTGTGACTCTTCTCTGTGACTCTGACTGTCTCTGGCAGGCAAATCCTACATGTGAGCTACTGACCCCCTTCCCCCACTTCTACGAGCTGAATTATGTCTCCTCAAAATTCATGTCCTAAAGCCCTAACTCCCAATGTCATGGTATTTGGAGATGAAGGCTTTGGGAAGTAATTTGGTCATGAGGATGGAGCCCCATGATGAGATTAGCGCTTTTTAAAGAAAAGACGGAGATTTTTAGAGTGTGTGGTACCCAGTGATCTGATTGACGAGTCCGAGGCATAGTGCAACTCCAACTGCTCAGGGTCCTGTGACGTACATTAACCACAGCCGCACTTCGGCTGTCACCACCCTACACACCGATGACTGCATTGTACTCATTACTACAATCTAGTGTAATGGCACCTCCCCATGCCAAAGAGTCTTAACAAGGAGAAAGGGGCGCCTTCAAGATGGTGGAGGAGTAAGACGTGGAGATCAGCTTCCTCCCCACAAATACATCAAAACTACATCTACATGTGGAACAGCTCCTACAGAACATCGACTGAACGCTGGCAGAAGACCTCAGACTTCCCAAAAGATGCCCTCAGGTGACCTACAGGCAGAGGCAGGGCCAGTCCAAAGTTGAACCCCAGAACCTGAGCAAACAATGAAGAGAAAGGGAAATCTCTCTCAGCAGCCTCAGGAGTAGCAGATTAAATCTCCACAATCAACTTGATGTACCCTGCATCTGTGGAATACCTGAACAGACAATGAATCATCCCAAAATTGAGGCGGTGGACTTTGGGAGCAACTGTAGACTTGGGGTAACTTTCTGCATCTAATTTGTTTCTGGTTTTATGTTTGTCTTAGTTTAGTATTTGGAGCTTATTATCATTGGTAGATTTGATTGTTGATTTGTTTGTTTTCTTCCTTTTTTATGTTTTTAATATATATAAATAAATATATATATATATTTCCCATTTTCTCCTTTTGTGAGTGTGTATGTGTAGGCTTCCTTGTGTGATTTTGTCTGTATAGCTTTGCATTTGCCATTTGTCCTAGGGTTCTGACTGTCCTTTTTTTTTTTCTTTTTAGTATAGTTTTTAGCACTTGTTATGATTGGTGGATTTGTTTTTTGGTTTGATTGTTCTCCTCTTTCTTTTTTTAATTACGTTTTATTTTTAATATTTTTTCTATTCTAATAACTTTATTTTATTTTTCTTCCTTTCTTTCATTCTTTCTCTTTCTTTCTTTCTTTCGTTCTTTCTTTCATTCTTTCTTTTATTTTTTCTCCCTTTCCTTCTGAGCCGTGTGGCTGACAGGGTCTTGGTGCTCTGGCTGGGTGTCAGACCTGAGCCTCTGAGGTGGGAGAGCCGAGTTCAGGACATTGGTCCACCAGAGACTTCCTGGACTCACATAATATCAATCGGCCAAAGCTCTCCCAGAGATCTCCATCTCAACGCTAAGACCCAGCTCCACTCAATGACCAGCAAGCCACAGTGCTGGACACCCTATGCCAAAAAACTAGCAAGACAGGAACACAACCCTACCCATTAGCAGAGAGGCTGCCTAAAATCATAACAAGGTCACAGACACCCTAAAACACACCACCGGACGCAGTTCTACCCACTAGAAAGAGAAGATCCAGCCTCATCCACCAGAACACAGACACCAGTCCCCTCCACCAGGAAGCCTACAAAACCCACTGAACCAACCTTATCCACTTGGAGCAGACACCAAAAACAACAGGAACCACAAACCTGCAGCCTGTGAAAAGGAGACCCCAAACACAGTAAGTTAAGCAAAATGAGAAGGCAGAGAAATACACAGCAGATGAAGGAGCACGGTAAAAACCTACCAAACCAAACAAGTGAGGAGGAAATAGGCACTCTACCTGAAAAAGAATTCAGAGTAATGATAGTAGAGATGATCCAAAATCTTGGAAACAGAATGGAGAAAATACAAGAAACATTTAACAAGGACCTAGAACAACTAAAGAGCAAACAAACAATGATGAACAATACAATAAATGAAATTAAAAATTCTCTAGAAGAAATCAATAGCAGAATAACTGAGGCAGAAGAACGGATAAGTGACTTGGAAGATAAAATAGTGGAAATAACTACTGCAGAGCAGAATTAAGAAAAAAGAATGAAAAGAATTGTGGACTATCTCAGAGTTCTCTGGGACAACATTAAATGCACCACCATTCGAATTATAGGGGTCCAGGAAGAAGAAGAGAAAAAAAAAGGGACTGAGAAAATATTTGAAGAGATTATAGTTGAAAACTTCCCTAATATGGGGAAGGAAATAATCAGTCAAGTCCAGGAAGTACAGAGAGTCCCGTACAGGATAAATCCAAGGAGAAATACGCTGACACATATTAATCAAACTGTCGAAAATTAAAAGCAAAGAAAAAATACTAAAAGCAGTAAAACAACAATTAACATACAAAGGAATCCCCATAAGGCTAACAGCGGATCTTTCAGTAGAAATTCCGCAAACCAGAAGGGAGTGGCAGGAGATATTTAAAGTGATGAAAAGGAAAAACCTACAGCGAAATCACTCTACCTAGCAAGGATCTCAGTCAGATTTGACAGAGAAATTAAAACCTTTACAGATAAGCAAAAGCTAAGAAAATTCAGCACCACCAAACCAGCTCTACAACAAATGCTAAAGGAACTTCTCTAGGCAGGAAACACAAGAGAAGAAAAACATGTACAATAACAAACTGAAAACAATTAAGAAAATGGTGATAGGAACATACATATCAATAACTACCTTAAATGGATTAAATGCTCCAAGCAAAAGACATAGACTGGCTGAATGGATACAAAAACAAGACACATATATATGCTGTCTACAAGAGATCAACTTCAGACCTAGGGACACATACAGACTGAAAGTGAGGGGATGGAAAAAGATATTCCATGCAAATGGAAATCAAAAGAAAGCTGGAGTAGCAATTCTCATATCAGACAAAATAGACTTTAAAATAAAGACTATTACAAGAGACAAAGAAGGACACTACATAATGATCAAGGGAACAATCCAAGAAAATATAACAGTTGTAAATATTTATGCACCCAGCATAGGAGCACCTCAATACATAAGGCAAATGCTAACAGCCATAAAAGGGGAAATCAACAGTAACACAATCATAGTAGGGGATTTTAACACCCCATTTTCACCAATGGACAGATCATCCAAAATGAAAATAAATAAGGAAACACAAGCTTTAAATGATACATTAAACAAGATGGACTTAATTGATATTTATAGGACATTCCATCCAAAAATAGCAGATTACACTTTCTTCTCAAGTGCTTATGGAACATTCTCCAGGATAGATCATATCTTGGGTCACAAATCAAGCCTTGGTAAGTTTAAGAAAATTGAAATTGTATCAAGTATCTTTTCCGACCACAACGCTATGAGACTAGATATCGATTACAGGAAAAAGATCTGTAAAAAATATAAACACATGGAGGCTAAACAATACACTACTAAATAACCAAGAGATCATTGAAAAAATCAAAGAGGAAATAAAAAGATAGCTAGAAACAAATGACAATGGAAACATGACGATCCAAAACCTATGGGATGCAGCAAAAACAGTCTTAAGAGGGAAGTTTATAGCAATACAATCCTATGTCAAAAAACAAGAAACATCTCAAATAAACAACCTAACCTTACACCTAAAGCATTTAGATGAAGAAAAAAAAACACCCCAAAGTTAGCAGAAGGAAACAAATCATAAAGATCAGATCAGAAATAAATGAAAAAGAAATGAAGGAAATGATAGCAAAGATCAATAAAACTAAGAGCTGGTTCTTTGAGAAGATAAACAAAATTGATAAACCATTAGCCAGACTCATCAAGGAAAAAAGGGAGAAGACTCAAATCAATAGAATTAGAAATGAAAAAGAACTAACAACTGACACTGCAGAAATACAAAGGATCATGAGAGATTACTACAAGCAACTATATACCAATAAAATGGACAACCTGGAAGAAATGTACAAATTATTAGAAAAGCTCATTCTGAGACTGAACCAGGAAGAAATAGAAAATATGAACAGACCAATCACAAGTAATGAAATTGACACTCTGATTAAAAATCTTCCAAAAAACAAAAGCTCAGGACCAGATGGCTTCACAGGCGAATTCTGTCAAACATTTAGAAAAGAGCTGACACCTATCCTTCTCAAACTCTTCCAAAATATAGCAGAGGGAGGAAGCCTCCCAAATTCATTCCATGGGGCCACCATCACCCTGATACCAAAACCAGACAAAGATGCCACAAAAAGAGAAAACTACAGGCCAATATTACTGATGAACATAGATGCAAAAATCCTCAAGAAAATACTAGCAAACAGAATCCAACAGCACATTACAAGGATCATACACCATGATCAAGTGGGGTTTATCCCAAGAATACAAGGATTCTTCAATATATGAAAATCAATCAATGTGGTAAACCATATTAACAAATTGAAGAAGAAAAACTATATGATTATCTCAATAGATGCAAAAAAAGCTTTTGACGAAATTCAACACCCATTTATGATAAAAACCCTCCAGAAAGTAGACATAGAGGGAACTTACCTCAACATAGTAAAGGCCATACATGACAAACCCACAGCCAACATTGTTCTCAATGGTGAAACTCAATGGTGCAACTGAAACTATTTCTACTAAGATCAGGAACAAGACAAGGTTGCCCACTCTCACCACTATTACTCAACATAGTTTTGGAAGTTTTAGCCACTGCAATGAGAGAAGAAAAAGAAGTAAAAGGAATCCAAATCAGAAAAGAAGAAGTAAAACTGTCACTGTTTGCAGATGACATGATACTATACATAGAGAATCCTAAAGATGCTACCAGAAAACTACTAGAGCTAATCAATGAATTTGGTAAAGTATCAGGATACAAAATTAATTCTTAGAAATCTTTTGCATTCCTATACACAAATGATGAAAAATCTGAAAGAGAAATTATGGAAACACTCCCATTTACCAACTAAAAGAATAAAATACCTAGGAATCAACCTAACTAAGGAGACAAAAGACCCATATGCAAAACACTATAAGACACTGAGGAAAGAAATTAAAGCTGATACAAACAGATGGAGAGATATACCATGTTCTTGGATTGGAAGATTCAACATTGTGAAAATGACTATACTACCCAAAGCAATCTACAGATTCAATGCAATCCCTATCAAACTACCACTGGCATTTTTCACAGAACTAGAACAAAAAATTTCGCAAAGAGATCTAAAAAGACATTTCTCCAAAGAAGATATACAGATTGCCAACAAACACATGAAAGGATGCTCAACATCACTAATCATTAGAGAAATGCAAATCATTTCTGGTGTGAGATATCACCTCACACCAGTCAGAATGGTCATCATCAAAAAATCTACAAACAGTAAATGCTGGAGAGGGTGTGGAAAAAAGGGAACCATCTTGCACTGTTGGTGGGAATGTAAATTGATACAGCCACTATGGAGAACAGTATAGAGGTTCCTCAAAAAACTAAAAATAGAACTACCATACGACCCAGCAATCCCGCTACAGGGCATATACCCTGAGAAAACCATAGTCATGTACCACAATGTTCATTGCAGCTCTATTTACAGTAGCCAGGACATGGAAGCAACCTAAGTGTCCATTGACAGATGGATGGATAAAGAAGATGTGGCACATATATACAATGGAATATTACTCAGCCATAAAAAGAAATGAAATTGAGTTATTTGTAGTGAGGTGGATGGATTTAGAGTCTGTCATACAGAGTGAACTAAGTCAGAAAGAGAAAAAAAAATACCATATGGTAATGCATATATATGGAATCGAAAAAAAAAAAAGGTTCTGAAGAACCTAGGGCAGGACAGGAATAAAGATGCAGACGTAGAGAATGGACTTAAGAGCGTGGGGAGTGGGTAGGGTAAGCTGGGACAAAGTTAGAGAGTGGCATGGACATATATACGCTACCAAATATAAGATAGATAGCTAGTGGGAAGCAGCCACATAGCACACCTCTACATGAGGAAATAATGAGAAGATAGCCATCTGCAAACCAGGAAGAGAGCTCCCACCAGGACAGAAGGGGCAGGCACCTTGATCTTGGACTTCCAGCCTCCAGAACTGTGAGAGATAAATTTCTGTTGTTGAAGCCCCGCCAGTTTATGGTATTTTGTTGCAGCTGTCCAAGCTAACACACCCACCCAAACTTAAATCCTGGGATACTCCATTCATATACCTGGACCCAGAGACTGAACAGTCCTTTCAACCATCCAGCAAAGACCCCTATGTGCAGCCGCAGTGGGCACAAGCTGAAGGAGACTTTCCCTGCCCCCAAGACTGGCACTTGTAGGAAACACCTGTTTTACTTTATAAAGCTCCTTCATATCTCGTAACATGAGTTCCCACCATCAGGACATCTGTGAGGAGGGGGCAGGGATGGATGTTCCTGACATCATTCCCACTGGCCGGAGAGGACTCTCCATGAGAAATCACACAACGTGGGGATGCTGAGCTCGTGTCCCAGGATCCCACCCTCTTTTTTTTTTAATTGAATTAAAAAATTCTTTTTAATTTCTTTAATTTTTTTTAATCTTTAAGTTGGTTTACAATGTTGTGTTAGTTTCTGATGTGCAGCAAAGTGGTTCAGTTGTGTGTGTGTGTGTGTATATATATATTCTTTTTCAAATTCTTTTCCCATATAGGTCATTACAGTATATTGAATATAGTTCCTTGCGCTGTACGGCAGGACCTTGTTGTTTATCTCTTTTATATATAGTAGTGTGTATCTGGTAATCCCAAACTCCTAATTTATCCCTCCCCCCTTCCCCTTTGGTAACCATAGGTTTGTTTTCTAAGTTTGTGAGTCTGTTTCTGTTTTGTAAATAAGTACATTTGTATCTTTTTTTTTAAGATTCCGCATATAAGTGATATGATACGATATTTGTCTTTCTCTGTCTGACTTACTTCACTTGGTATGATAATCTCTGGGTCCATCCATGTTGCTGCAACTGGCATTAGTTCATTCTTTTTTATGGCTGAGTAATATTCCATTGTATATATGTACCACATCTTCTTTATCCATTCATCCGTTGATGGACATTTAGGCTTCCATGTCTTGGCTACTGTAAATAGTGCTGCTATAAACATTGGGGTGCATGTATCTTTTCAAATTAGAGTTTTCTCCAGATATATGCCTGGGAGTAGAATTGCTGGATCATATGTGTGTTCTATTTTTAGTCTTTTAAGGAGACTCCATACTGTTTTCCATAGTGGCTGCACCAATTTACATTCCCACACACAGTGTAGGAGCAGAATCCCACACTCTCTTCAGTTGGTGCCTCTGCCTCCCTGAGGGGTGGAATCCAGCTGATGAGAGGGCTTTGAGGACCGTGGCTATCCCTGCCCCACTCAACACCCACTGATGAACTGAGGAGCTACCCTCAGCAAGGAGCCCCCAGAATGTCTGCCCTACCCTGAGACCACCACCATCATCAAGGGCATTGTCATTTCCACCACCGTCACTCACATCTTGACCTTCCCCAGTGAGACAAGAAGAGTAAGCACAGGACCTGGCACATAGTAGGTGCTCAATGGACATCACTTCCCTCCTCCTCACGTCTCAGGCTCTAATCTAGGTATCTTGCTAATAATGTTAACCAAAGCAGAAATAATTACCATTATCAACTGTTCCCTGCATGCAGGTACATGAAATAAAGACTTCCAGGCACTGATTCACTGAATCCCCACAACTTTCCAAAGTGGAACCTATAAGGCCCATGAGGAGTTGGAGGAGAGACCAAGGGCACCACGTTTGTGTCAAGGGCAGAGCTGAAAGAAGAACCTGTTCTAGGCAGCTGGGATGCAGGGCTCCCTCCATCCTCCAACTGCAAGAAATAAGACCAAAATGGTCCCAAGACACATGCACACACACAGACGTACAGCATACACCCACACACCCCACACAGACACACACCACACCCACTTACATACACATACACCCCCTCACATACATACATGCTTGCACAAACTCATGTACACAGACACACCAAACACACATTCACATGGTCATATACACATCCACAGATGCTTATTCACACATACTCCACCACAGTCACACACACACACACACCACACAACCACACTGGGATGGTTAATTTCATGTGTCAACATGGCTGGGCCATGGTGCCCAGGTATTTGGTCAAACCTTCTTCAGATTGTTTCAGCGAGGGCAGTTTTTGGATGAGAGTAACATTTAAACCAGCGACTCTGAGTAAAGCAGGTTGTCCTCCAGAGCAATCAGTGGAAGGTCTGAATAGATTGAAGACTGACCTCCCCTGACAAGAAGGAATTCTGCCAGCAGACGGCCTTTGGACTTGAACTGCAACTCTGCCCTGGGTCTCCAGCCTGCCAGCCTACCCTGCCAAACCTCCAAGTTGTGTGAGCCAATTCCTTAAAATCGACCGCTCTCTCTACCTCTCTCTCTCTCTCTCTCTCCATACACACACAAACACACACACACACAGACATGCTGCACACAGCTACACACAGCACACACACACATATATAAACACATTGCACAAACATACACCACACGCACACCCCACGAACACCCATCCACATACATCGTACAGGCACCCCACACACCACACACCACACACACCACGGCCATAGACAGCCAGACATACATTCACACTAAACCTATACATACACCCACAGATCACAGACACACGCACTCTCCCACCATGCCACCACCCCAGAGCCATGCACACACACCATCCTGCAAGTTATGGACTTGGTCCCAGGGGAATAGTCTACGAGCCAGTACAGACAGTCCTCAGGCCTGGGGACCCTGTTTGTGGGTTACTGTCATCCAGACCCCACTTCCGAGGAGGGGCCTCTTTGTTTTTCTTTCTGGACCCCTAGATGAAGCGTGCTGTCCTTGAACATATCAAAAGGAAACTGATCTATGAATATACACAGAGTTGCCGTTGCGCTTGTTTTTATTTTGTTTGTTTTTTTTTTTGTGGTACGCGGGCCTCTCACTGCTGTGGCCTCTCCCGTTGCGGAGCACAGGCTCCGGACGCGCAGGCTCAGCGGCCATGGCTCACGGGCCCAGCCGCTCCGCGTCATGTGAGATCTTCTCGGACCGGGGCACAAACCCGTGTCCCCTGCATCGGCAGGCGGACTCTCAACCACTGCGCCAGCCGGGAAGCCTGTGCTTGTTGTTTTTGAAGTCAGCTTGGTCACTTGGGCCCCAGATGGCTCCCGACATGCTTCCAGCTGAACAAGTGGGGGGCTCACACTTTTGTGGCTTGTCCTATCCGGTGACACCCCAGAGCTTGGGCTCCCCTTCTCAGGACATGGAGACAATGAGCAGGATGGGTTCTTCTGGAAGACCCTGGCCCCTCCCACACCCCCAGCCAAGGCAGGAAGTCAGCGACGGTGGCTGAGCCACCATGGGTGTCCCTCAGAGAGGACCCCAGCTCCCTCATTGGTCTCAGATCCACACCCCTTGGATCGCAAATACAATCCAAACGAAATAGAAGCTATTCCAGAAACATCTGCCGTAAATGTTCACTTCAGCTTCTTAACACGTGGAAATGATGACATCCTTTCCTCAAACGCACACAAAAAATTTTAATTGACAGCAGAACTCTTGGTAGAAGCTTCCATGATCTCGATGGGAGTCTGGCTTTCCAAGGGAAAAACTAAATCTATGAAATTTCAATCAGTGACCATCCCAGCTGGCTCCAGCCCACATGAGCTGGGAGGCCACACTCCCCTGAAACATTTGGAAGACATCATATGACCTAACAGAGTCCCAGCTGAAGGGCAGCAGATACAGCTGCTGCGTGTGACGCAGACCAGAGTGGACCAGGCCAGGGCAGTGGGGGGCTGGGGGATTCTTGACTGGACCAGACTGGTTGACCCTTCCCACCCTCCACCCAGACATTTACATGGAAGAAATAAAAGGAGATAAGATGGCAGAAGACCCACTCCGGGCAGACTGTTAGCCCCTCAACAATACTCTATAGGGCCTATGATATGAACCCATTTTGCAGCTGAGGAAACTGAGGCTCAGTAAAATGATCAAGTGCTTTTTGTTAATAAAGAGGAAAGAGGCAGCTCCTCCCCCCCCCTCTCCTCTTGAGGCATCTCCTTGAAAACATAACAGGTCTGATAAGAGGCCGAAGCTTTTGGTTTTACGGGCAAGGTCATGGGCCTCCTGACCCTTGGAACTGAAAGCACACACATCTGAGATTATTTTAGAGACCCTCACAGTGCATCCTCTTGTCTCTCTAGAAGATACGAGATGGTTTGCTTGTTCTCTCTTTCTCACACTGTATAAATTTGATGAAATTATGTCCAGACTTTGTAGTCACTTTCATGCTACATCGCATGCATGGAAACCCACTCATGCTTGTGATTAAATTGCATTCCCTCTCCGATATTGGTACAGAAGAGTCTTTTGTTGGCAGGACTCTCTTTTTTCCCCAACGGTAATTTGCCTGAAGCCACACAGAGGCAAAGGGAGCTGTAACCTCCAAGTCGGCTCCTGTACCACCCTTACCTCCTTGGCACTCTGCGCTTGAGCTGGAGGGTCTTGGGAATCTTGGGGATAACATCTGGAACTGGAGGAAACAGCCCTTCTTTGTAGAGAGTTAACCTGCATGAGATGCTTTTATGTGCTACCTTGGCCCAAAAGGCCACAGAATGACCCAACAGCCCATAAACTCAACTGACGCCAATGACCTGAAGGCAGTGATGACACCATTGCCTGTAGAGCCCCACGCTGTGTCTCCAGCATGGCTACAGTGGCCAGTTCCTTTATTTATTTTTTTGGATTTTAAAAAATTGAAATATAGTTGAATTATCATGTCAAGTGTACATCAAAGTGATTCAGTTATACATATATATCTATTCTTTTTTCAGATTCTTTTCCTTTATAGGTTATTACAAGACCTTGAGTATTGTTCCCTGTGCTATACAGCAGGTCCTTGTTGGTTATCTATTTTATATACGGTAGTGTGTATCCCACATTCCTAACTTATCCCTCCTCACCCCTTGCCCCTTTGGTAACCATAAGTTTGTTTCCAACGTCTGTGAGTCTGTTTCTGTTTTGTAAATAAGTTCATTCGTATCATATTTTAGATTCCACATATAAATGATAGCATATGATATTTGTCTTTGTCTGACTTACTTCATTTAGTAGGATAATCTCTCGGTCCATCCATGTTGCTGCAAATGGCATTATTTCATGTGTGTGTGTGTATATACACACACACACACACACACATATACCACATCTTCTTTATTCATGTGTGTGTGTGTATACACACACACACACACACACACACACACACACACACACACATATACCACATCTTCTTTATCCATTCCTCTGCCAATGGGCACTTAGATTGTTCCCAGGTCTTGGCTATTGTAAATAGTGCTGCAATGCACATTGGGGTACGTGTATCTTTTCTAATTAGAGTTTTCCTCTTTTCCCAATATATGCCCAGGAGTGGGATTGCTGGATCATATGGTAACTCTATTTTTAGCTTTTTAAGGAACCTCCATACCCTTTTCCGCAGTGGCTGCACTAATTTACACTCTCACCAACAGCGTAGGAGCGCTTGCTTGGCCAGTTTCTTCAATGCTTGCCCACCACAGCCCGCCTCTATGAGACTGGCTCCTCTCACCAGGTGTATGATGCTTGAGATCCATCGCACGTCCTGTGTGTCTCAATAGCTGGTTCCTTTCCATGGCTGAGCACATTCCCCCAGCTTTACTCTCAGGCAGCCCTTGCCATGGGTTGGCTTGCATGGGCCCGCGTCCATACTTGCCATCTCTTCAGATACTGCTGTTTTCTCTTCACTGAAAGGCTGCACTGAGTCAGGCTTTACCCATCACAGTCCAGCAACATGAACTCTAGTTAGCATGCAGTTCATCAGGCTTCTTTTTCTGACTCAGCTTCTTCCCTCTGGCTTTATCATATACAGATGGATCCCATGGAGGAAAGCTGATTGCATATGGCGCCACTATTTTAGGTTGGTCAAACTAACAAGCAGCACGCATCTTAACCTTTTCCTCCACTTTATTTTTAAAAAGCTGAACATCTTTTATACATACACTACTGGAGCCTCTGCGTTTAGGGAGCTGGCTGTATCTTGCTGAAAACTCCTGGCTTACGTTAATATTTGCCAAATGTGATTATGGTTCCACCTCCATTTTGCTTTGCTCTCTACACATTCAGTTCACCAGAGATGGAATAAATGAGAGATGAATGTCAAACCCCAAGCATAGACAGTCACCCACTGGTCATCATCAGGGGTGTGCAAGGTCAACATAAATGCAGATCAAGCCCATGCTGTGTAAACACTACTTTAAACCGCATTGATTCAGGGCCCTAGGGTGGCTGCACACAGGTGCCAGGTGACTTCTGCTCCACCACACCACTGAGGTAAATTCTACAAGAAGGGCCTCTTCCAGGTGGAAAGTCCTGTAAGGAGAATGCGTGCCATTTGTTGACTGTTTGCAGCATCAGCAGGAGATGTAGCTTCAGTTATGGGCAAAGCACTTTTGGGACAACAAGGCAGCTTATTCTATAGTGAAGGACTGGGTTTCACGCGCGCTGTTAATGCCTTCTCTTCATGCATGTGGAGTTCACAGACATGCTCCAGATGAGATTCCCAGCACACGCCAAACAAAGAAATGCCACAGTCTGCATCGTCAGACTCCTCCATCCCCAGCATTCGCTTCATCAGATGGCCTGGCAGTGCACCTGGTCCAGGTGCTGTCAATGCAAGGCTCTGGGCTCCTGAGTCCTCTTCGCACCTTGATCCACAGCACTGAGACTAGAACCTACCTTCTGGCACCAAGAGGCTCAAAATTATCTTTTACAGAGATGTTTTTGAATAAGAAAAAATTTGTGTATAACATAAGTTTATATATAAAAATTATATAATATTTATATAATTTATTGTATACACACACACACACACACACACACACACACACATCTACACAGTTCCTGTTTCTAGTGTTTTTCATTCCACTGTGTAAATTCTAATATCCCTCCTATATCCATTTCTTTTTGCCCCAAGGGCTTCCTTTCATGTATTTTGTAGTGCAGCTCTGTTGATCATAAATTCTTTCAGCCTTCTCATGTCTAAATAAGTCTTTATTTTGCCTTTATTTCTGAAAGATATTTTTTGCTGGGTATAGAATAGAAAGTTTTTGACAGTTTTTTTCTTTTGACACCTTGAGATGTCTCCCTCGAGATCTTCTCACTTGCTTGGTTTCTGATGAGAAATCTGCTTTCATCTTTGCCTGTCTTCCTCTGTACTTACTTTATGATTTTCTCTGGCTGCTTCCCAGATTGTCTCATTTTTTAATTGAGTTTTAAGCAATCAGGTCAGAATGTGACTTGGTGTTGTTTTCTTCGTGTTTCTTGTGCTTGGGTTTCAGTAACCTTCTTGGATCTCTGAGTTTATTGTTTTTCAGCAACTTGGTAAAATTTTCCACCATTGTTTTTTCAAATATATATTTTTCTTCTCTTTCTCCCCTGCTTCAGGACCTTTTTTTTTGCCGTACGCGGGCCTCTCACTGTTGTGGCCTCTCCCGTTGTTGAGCACAGGCGCTCCGGACGCGCAGGCTCAGCGGCCACGGCTCACGGGCGCAGCCACTCCGCGGCATGTGGGATCTTCCCGGACCGGGGCACGAACCCGTGTCCCCTGCATCGGCAGGCGGACTCCCAACCACTGCACCACCAGGGAAGCCCAGGACTATTTTTTTTTTATACACATTGAGCCACTGGAAGTTATCTCATAGCTCCCTGAAGCTCTGTTTGTTTTTTCAATCTCTTTTTTGCTATATGTCTCATTATGGGTAGTTTCCATAACTACGTCTTCAAGTTAACTAATCTTTTCTTCTACAGCGTCTAATCTTTTAATTTCATCCAGTGTATTTTTCATCTCAGACATCGTTTTGTTACCCCTTGACATTTGACCTGTGTCTCTTTTTTATCTTTTTTATCTTTCATGCCTCAACTTAACATACTCAGTCTTTCCTTTACTTTCCAGAACATAGAGAACAGAGTTATGATAACTCTTTTTATATCCTGCTCTCTGATTCTGTCATCTCTGATGGACTTTCCTCCTCATTATAGGTCGTATTTTTCTGCTTCTTTGCATGCTTGGGTAATTTTTAAATTTTTTATTTTATTTTTTATTGAAGTATAGTTGCTATACAATATTATATGTTACAAGTGTACACTATAGTGATTCACAATTTTTAAAAGTTATACTCCATTTATAATTATTATAAAATATTGGATAATATATATATTTGTATATATATTATATATATACATATATATACATACATACATACCACATCTTCTTTATCCATTCATCTGTTGATGGACAACTTAGGTTGCTCCATGCTCCATATCTTGGCTATTGTATATAATTCTGCTATATCTGGGTAGTTTTTCTTCTTGGGTCCTAGACATTGTAAATTTTACCTTATTGGGTGCTGAATATGTTTCTATCCCCATAAATATTGTTGAGATTTGTTCTCAGACATAATTACTTGGAAACTGTTTGATACCCTCCAGGCTTGGTTTTAAGCTCTGTTATGTAGGACCAGAGTGTCATTTAGATTTATTTTAGGGCTAATTTTGCCCCACTCCTGTGCCAATATCCTTCTGAGTTCCCTACCCAATGCCCATGACTGTGAGGCTTTCCAGTTGGGTGTGTGGGGACAGGCACTGCTGCCAGCCCTGCAAGACCGCAGATGCTGTTATCTATGGTTCTTTTCCGTGGTTCTTCTCCCCGCCTGGGGTAGTTGGCTCACACACATTGCTGATGGTTCTTCCACTGAATACTCAAAGGGGACCCTCTGCAGATCTCCAAACACCTCCTCTGTTCATCCCTCTCTTGTTCATTACTCTGCCTGTGGACTCCAGCTGCTTCTGCCCCCTCAAAGCCCCAGTTCCCTCTCCTCAACTCAGGAAGACCCCAGGCTCTGTCTGGGCTCCCCCTCCCGGTGCCAGGGCCTGGAAACTCTCTCTAGGCAGTAAGCTGGAGCAATCACAGGGCTCACATTGTTTGTTTCCCATCTCTCAGGGATTACAGCCTTGAACTGTTGGACGTCCAATGTCTGAAATCTGTTGATTGCATATATTTTGTCCAGACTTTTAATTGTTTCAGGCAGGACGGTAAATCTAGTTTCTGTTTTTCCATCTTGGCCAGGGGTAAAAGTTCATCAAGTATTTGCTGAATGTCAAATATTTACCAGGTGCCAAAGATTATTGAATGTCAGGCAGTCTTCTGTACTTTGGGGATGTGTCTGAGGACAAAATCCAACATCTCTACCCTTGGGGAGAGCAGTGGTGGTCAAAAAATAAACAATAAAATGTAAGAAATCAATAAATTATATGTACTATGGCATTGGTTTGCTCAGGCTGCCCTAACAAATACCCCAGACTGGGGGCTTGACCAACAGAAATTTATTTTCTCATAATTCTGGAGGCTACAAGTCTGGATTCAAGGTGTGGGCAGGACTGGTTTCTCCTGAGGCCTCTCTCCTTGGCTCTCAGGCAGCTCGTTTCTCCCTGTGTCCTCCAGTGGCCTTTCTTCCCTGCGTGTGTGTTCTAATCTCTTCTTATCGGACGCCAGTGTACGGATTAGGGCCCACCCATAGGACCTCATTTAACCTAAATCACCTCTTTAAAGGCTCTATTACCAAATACAGTCACATTTTAAGGTACTGGAGTTTAGGACTCCAACATAAGGATTTGGTTGGGGGGCGAGGTACACACAATTCAGCCCATAAGGCTGTTGGAAGGTAGAAAGTGCTGCAGAAAAAAAAGAAAAAAGCAGAAGGTTTAGGGGGATCAGGGAACAGAAGTGGTACATTTTTTTAATAGAGCAGTTGGGTAGGTCTTACTGAGAAGGTGACATTTCTGCTCCAATGCGAACCTTAATGAATTCAGAAGGATTTTAGAGCCACCAGGAAACCAGAACAGCTTCCCTGGATTCCTGAAAGCCACCCCCCTCTGTCAGAAGGGTCTGCTGACCCTCCCCCCGCCAAGGCTGGGAGGAGCACGGAAAGGAGAAAAGGACCATGGACGGGTCTTCCCAGACAGCACGCGGGTCCCAAGCCCTGTCCAAGCCGTAATTAATTGGTATACATGTTCTCAGAGTTTACAAATGTTTATTCTACAAAATCTAGGACTCAGATCCAATGAGAAAAGGCATTTTTCATGGTGAGAGTCTGGGTCTGATCAGGCCTCTTGTGACGGAGGGCAGCTGAACTGAACAAACGTCACGCTGGTCAGGACAAAGCGTCTGGGAGACCATCATCTGTGCTCGAAACGAGCAGTCTCCAGAGCTGAGTTCACGCGAGGTCCCCACCACCCGGGAGGAGATGCTCGTCTGTGCACAGGCCACGTGTCTAGGGACGTCTAGGGACGTGAGTTGGGCCGTGTCCGCCCCCATCCTCACCAGCGCCCACCTCCCCCACTGCGTCGGCTCTCGGCCTTGGAACCTTCGTCGCCAGCCTGTGCTCCCTCCTGGGGGGAGGCCTGCAGTCTGGGCGTGACGTGGGAGAGGTCTTTTGAGGGGTCGGCTCTTCGGAAAGGTGATGACCACTGCCCCACCCCAGGAGCCAGCTGAGGGCACTGCACAAAGACAGACACGCCAAGGCCCCAACGTCACAATGTGTCTCCCGGTCTCCTCCCTGTTCCCCGCTGTGGACTGGAAAAAAAAAAAAGCGCAACCTAAAAGTTGAGAATTGTGTTTAATTTGGCAGACAAAACTGAGGACTTAAGCCTGAGATGCAGCCTCTCAGATCACACTGAGGGACTGATCCAAAGAAGTTAGAGAGGAGCCAGGATATTTAGAGGGTTTTGGAACAAAGAGCAGGTAGTCAGAGCATCAAAAGATTACTGTTGAATAAAGAAAACCAGACATCTCAAGTTAAGGGATTTAGCACTTTCCTATGCATGGGAAGATGCAAAGTCTGGGCTCATTGAAATTATTCCTTTGACATGCACCTTAGCTCTCTGGGGCCAGTGTTCCGTGCTTTCCCATCCCGAGTCCCCTCAGGGTGCACCTCTGTGGGCGGCTGCAGTGGCTGAGAGCTTGGCAGTGGTCTGTCTCCATCCTGAGTTCCTCAGGGCTCACCACTGAGGGCAGCTGTAATGGCTGGATGGCTGCAACATTTTTTTTGCAGGCCACATTTTTGATTCATATCACCCTCCCATCACCTCGGAAACTCACCCACAGAGGTTGAGAGAACCCAAGGGCTCAGGTCTGCCAGAGGTCAGGGTGTCCCCCGAAGCCCCTTGGGATACCCTGATGCAGGGGCCCCAGAGGAGGGGCTGGTTGGAAGGGAGTAAGAGGTCTGCTCTGTATTTGACTGTTTTGACCCCAGCCCGTGATTTCTTTCCAAATCGGTTGCATTGGAACAGTTTCCTAAAGCTTTTATAACACACCCTAAAACTTAAAGAAAAACCCTCCCCTTTCCCCCAAACCCACAAACCCTGAAGGAGGCACAGAAGACAAACAAACAAAGCAATCAAACTTCATCTTTGAAACTCAGGCAGTAAACGGACCTTAAACAGCGGGTCCGCCTCCCAGGAGAGGACACTGTTTCCCACGCCCAGCACATCCAGACCAGAGGCCCGTGAGCTGATCGAGGGTCCCTGGCACACCCCGACCCCGCCATGGGAAGAGCTGCCCTTATCCTCTGCTCCCCTGTCCCTGACTGAGGATCCTGGCAGCTTCTGGAATATGCAGAATCCAAATCTCTGCCAAGTCAATCCTCTTCAATGAGCTTAGGCTTAACTTTTCTAAACAGCTCTGCTAATCAATATCAGACACACATCGTATATTCGATGCTTGTAGGCAAAACATATAATCTGCTTAAGGAAACAAACCAAGACAGTTTAGAAACTCCACCTTGCATTTTCCAGCCAGCCTTTCCTGGTCGTAAATGTGATTCTTTAAGACTCGGGGTTCGGGGTTCAGTTGGAGCCTGGGGCAAGGAAGAATGTGGGGCTTAAAAACAGCAGGCTGTGTGCACATCCCAGTTACAATCCTCCTCTATGTGGCAGGCTTCTCCGAGTCGCCCGTCCACCACATACACACACACGCACACACACACACACACACACCCCTCAGTTTCCTTATTTGCGGAATTGTCCATGGGGCGATTGTGTAAGGGTAAAATGCAGTTTGTAAAAAGGTTCCATTGATTCGTGATGGGAATATGATTTATTAACATGTGAATGTCCCCAGAGCCCAAAGGAATAAAGAGAATTTTGACCTTGCTGGGTCTGCTGGCTCTGTGTCACCCCCACTCTAACCCCCCCAGGGAGAGCTCTCTATTTGCCAGCTGGGTTTCAGGCTTTTTTATGATGTAGATTCGGGAGAGAAGGTACAAAGAGAGAGATCTCAAGAGGGAGAGAGAGGGGGGCTATTCTTACCGGCTTGGTGAGCTCCAGGGCCCTCCCTTTGTTGAGGAGAAATACGGAGAATGGGCAATGCAGAAAGGAAACAAAAAAGAAGCCAGGCTGAATCTAGCACATCGTAGAAAGCCGGGAGAGGGGGGCTGTGAGAGAGAGAAAGCCATCTTGTGAGATAGGCAAGGAGTGGGGGTTTTGCAAATGCTGGGATGAGGGAAGGACTACAGAGCATCCAGAGAGCGGGAGGAATTGGGGAGGGGAGAGATGAGGGGGTTTACACCAGCCTCACTGAGGCTCTGCAGTGTGTCTCCTGAGGTGTGGTTTCCAAAGACACCAGCCAGGACTGGGATCCTTTTCAATTCTTTTGTCGCCGGACTGCTGCTTCTGTATGTGACTCAGTGCTGTGCCTGGGACACCTGGGGTCCTAGGTCTCTCCCGGATACACAGCCATCCACCCACCCATTCGCTCATGACCTCATCAAATACTGAGTCCCTGTTCTAGCTCCAGCTCTGTGGCTGGCCACACACGAGGGTGGTGGTAACAGAGGCGTGCAATACACGTGCCTGGTGAGAGGAGGTGCCAGACCATGCCACGGAATGTTTCCGCTCAGAAGGTGCTGGGTGTCATGCCAGGGACAAGCACAGGGGGCTGTGAGTGCAGAGAGGGGCAAAAGCCCCTGTCTTAGAAAATCTGCGGTGGAGAGGTGGGTCCAGAGGGACAAGGATTTACTGTCAGTGGGTCAAGGGATGAGGGTTGGGAGAGGCAGGTGCAGGCACACTTGGCTGAGGGCACCACATGTGCAAAGGCTCAGGGGCCAGAATACGTGTGGCAAGTTTGTAAAGACTCAAGCATGGCGGAAGCTCTGACCAAAGTGCTGTGTAGTGAGAGACGAGAGTTTGGATTTTTACCTGAAGGCGAAAGGCTGCAACAGAAGGATTTAAACCCGGGGATGACAGGTTTTCATTTAGAAAGTTTGCTTTGTCAGCTGCAGGAAGAAAAACACCTGAGGGGTGAAGACTCCACCTGCTGCACAAAGCTGAAATTTCTTACCTGCAGCCACTGCCTCCAGGGGGTCAGGCACAGGTGTGTGTGTGTGTGTGTGTGTGTGTGTGAATGAATGTGAGCGAGTGCATCCGTATTCCAGCTCTGGGACCTCCAGCCGGGCTAGGAACACTGGACCACGTCCCTCCCTCATCCTCAGACCCAGTCCCCGATGTTCCCTGAGCAGGGGAGAAGCTGTGTGGGGCACAGCTGGTGGCCTGGGGCTGAGCAAGGACAGGCGCTGCAGAAACAGCTGGAGGGGAATCAATTTGTTCTCTGCTACTGCCAGACATAAACCAATTGGAGCAGATCCAACAGGGGCCCAGTGCTGGGAGAAACGAACAGGAGAACGGCAAACCTGGGCAGTTCATCCTTGCTGGGACCTTCCAGTTGCCTGAGGGATAAAGCCTGGGCTCCAGGAAGGCGGCCGAGACTGCCTCTGTCCTCTCCCACCTCTCCTCACTCCACCTGGACACGCGGGCCGCAGAAAGTGTGGGGTCTGGCCGGGGGCCTCTTGCCGGTCCTCTCCTGGGAACGCTGCCCCTGACTCTGCCAGCCCCTCCTCCTGGCCCACCTGCCCCCAGGTGCTCTCCTCCAGCCCCGCCTGCTGGGGCTCCTCTGGCCTCTGTTCAGTGAGGGCTCTGGTGAGAGATGAGGGATCAGAGGCTGGACCGCAGGGCTCCCTTGGTGCTGCCTGACTGGAACCACGGTGACCGTCTCCGGACCCCTCAGCCCCCCAGCCCTGGCCCGGCCACTGGTGGTCACCCAGGAAGTCTGGCTGCTTCTCGGTGGCCCTGCTGCCGCTCTGATCACAGTGCTTCCCCATTGGGCCCTCCCACCCACTCCTCCCCCAAACCAGCCAGCTGTGTCCCGGGACTCCTCCCACCCTGCTGGCTCTTGGCACCCGTGTCAGCTGTGAGCCATCCCTGTGCGGCCCCTGTGGGCTGTGAGGCCCTGTTTTCCAGGAAGCAGCATCTCAGGGTCTGCAGGACAGGCCTGGGGGTTCTGGTTCCTCAGACGGGCCTTCCAGGGAAAGGGGGTATGAACTTAGGGGTGGCAGCTAGGAAGGGCTCCTGTGCTTCCTCTGGTGCCCGCCCAGTAGGCCGAGGGAGGGCGGTCCTGTGTCCCCATGTGTGTTGCTGCCACCTCTTCCCTGTCCCCACGTCCCTTCACACCCACTGCTGGTTTCTTGGCCGCTGAGTGGGTGTTCCCTCTGGTGGTTGGCATGCTTGCTTCTTGAGTGCCTCCTGCCTGCCAGTGTGGGGCAGGGGACCGGGACTCACCTTCCCAATTTAGAGGACAGGAAGTCACGTGGGTCTTGGGAGAACTCTGTGAGCAGTCCTTGAGGGCTGCCTGGAGGAGGGGATGCTTGGGCTGGCACTGAAGGACAAAGTGCCCCTGGTGCAAAAGGTGGAGGGGGTCCCATCCTCATGGCTTCACATCTACGTGCCCTGTGCTGTCCTCCCCACCTGGCACCACCCCCTCCCCATGGAGTCCCAGGGCTCTGGCCCTACCCACCCACTGTCCCAGCCACTCAGGACGGCCATGGGACCAACTTTCCAGGGCCTCCTTTGGTCCTTGCACAGACACAGAGAGCCCAGGAAGCTTCTTTCACTCTGTTTTTTTGGTTGTTGTTTTGTTTGTCTTGTTTTAATCTCTCTCTCTCTAAGGGAAAAATCCACGGAGAACATCCAGTAAATAAAATCACCCACCTCGTTCCAAGCGAATCGGTGAGTCAGCTGCTGCTGATTTGATGTCAGGACTGAGTCTCTACCGTGGGGACTCACAGGCCTCCAAGAATACATGTGTGAACCCCCAGGTTCAAGGACTAGAGCCTGAGGACCCCTCAGCCAGGCCCACAAGGCCCCCTCCTCCCCCTCAGCTTCTCTCCCACCCCCCACTTCTTCTCCTGCAGTG
>NW_020172178.1:7300510-7320376 GCF_003031525.2 Neophocaena asiaeorientalis asiaeorientalis
ATCCCCGGCTGCTTCCCAGCCCCGCCCCCGGCCCCTACCCAGAGGGCGTGGACAAGAGCATCCCCTCACCCGCCCCCGGCTCCCCAGGCAGGTTCCTGCCTCCCCAGCACATCCCTAGGGGTCCCTGCACTCTTCCGTGTAACCTATTCACGTTTGCCCCACACCCCTTTCTGAGGCTGAGCTGACCAGTGGAACTCTGTCACCCCCAGATCCACCCACAGAACTGCCACCCATGACAGGTGACATGCTCTGCCCCAGGACAGGGATGCCTGGCTCAGAGCCACCTCCCCTCCCATCGAAGCCACTGCTGGGCCTGGGCAACGGAGGTACTTACCCATGACCAGTAGTGGCAAGAACCTCCTCGCCTGCCATCTTCAGCAAGTCAAAGAGCCCTGGAACCACAGCCTGAGCGGTGTACCCCAGAATCACCACTTAGTCTAGGGGGACACAGGAGGGAAGAATCATAGAACTGGCGGGAGGGGGGTTTGGTGGTGGTTACAGAGCCCTGGATATCCTGCCACCTATGGTGCTATGATCTTCTGAGAGCCTCATCTGTAAAGTGGGCTGCTAGAGCCAATGGAATGGGGCTGTGGACATAATCTCCTCCCCAGGTCCTGCACACAGTAGGTGCTCAATGAAGGCACAACGACCTGCCACATGCTGCAGGTGGCATTGCACCCAGCTCCATCCTCAAGCACGACTGTCTGAAGCTCACTGTCCCCTTGCAGGCTCTGTGGTTTGGAGACGTGCCCTCAGCTTTCACCAGGAGTGGTTACAAGGAGCACTTCTATGAGACTTGTCATGGCATTTGCTGTCCAGATGTTCTTGGGGACATTATCCATTTTTCATTTCTGGGCCACCTAGATGGAGCCTCATGGGAAAAGCATCTTTCAGAGCCAAGGCTGGAAAAGTCTGTATGCTTTCCAGAGCACTGAACGACCACCACGTTTGATGGAACATTTTCCTAACACAGGCATATTCGGAGGCACCGCTCTGGCCAGCCCTTGGGACAGTCACCTCCAGGCTGATGGACTAGTCTTGTCCACCTTCCCCAGGGGTCTCACACAATGGGGAGAAAGGAGGGAAGGCTTTTCCTAAGGGCTAGTGAAGACAATTGAACTGATCCTATTTCCCTTTTCACTTTGGTTGCCAGGAACCTCAGAGCCAAATTGAAGACTCCAACCAAAGCCTCTGTGCGAGACCTACTGGCCTGCATATTTATGTTCCACTTTTCTCATTGTAGTTCAATTCCTACTGTCATTTATATTTCCTCTAACCTGGAAACTTCTGTGTGTTTGCATTTCACTCATTTTTGCTATATCTTGCTTGGAGGCTGATGCCATCCTTCAAGTAAGGCAGGGTTTTGTTTTTGTTTTTTAAACATCTTTATTGGAGTATAATTGCTTTACAATGCTGTGTCAGTTTCTGCTTTATAACAAACTGAATCAGCTATACATATACATATATCCCCATATCTCCTCCCTCTTGCGTCTCCCTCCCACCCTCCCTATCCCACCCCTCTAGGTGGTCACAAAGCACCGAGCTGATCTCTCTGTGCTATGCGGCTGCTTCCCACTAGCTATCTGTATTATATTTGGTTGTGTATATATGCCCATGCCACTCTCTCACTTCGTCCCAGCTTACCCTTCCCCCTCCCCGTGTCCTCCAGTCCATTCTCTACGTCTGAGTCTTTATTCCTGTCCTGCCCCTAGGTTCTTCGTAACCTTTTTTTTTTTTTTAAGATTCCATATATATGTGTTAACATACGGTATTTGTTTTTCTCTTTCTGACTTACTTCACTCTGTATGACAGACTAAGGCAGGGTTTGAAGAATGTACAGACCCAACCACTGCCCCCAAATCCCACATGGCCCCCCAGTCCCAGGAGCAGACCCTCCACTTCCCCCTCCTTCTCTTCTCCTAAGGTCACGTCCATTCAGAACCTGCAATGGACGCTGTCTTTGGAGGGAGGATGCATGGACCCACACTCCAGAAGGAATTTTTGACTCACTGAACTTGGAGCCTAACGGGATGCCTGGCCCCAGGCCTTCATTCTGGGTGACAAAGAAGCCAAGAGAGGGTGGGTGGCAGGTCTTAGGTCACACAGCATGATGGTGGCTGTTCCGGCGTTCACCCACACAGGGTGTGCACCAGCTCGCCCACCACCAGCTTCCAACAAGGCAACAGTCTCCTGAATGGAAATCCTACGTAAACATGAGGCTCATTTATTATGATGACTGTCAGTTGCCTTGGCTAGAGGCTTTGGGACCAGAATGAAAACTGTAGACAGGGGGATGTTTCTGCCTGTCAAACGTTTCAGCAACCACCCTGAAAGCACACCAGTCCTCACCGTGGGGCCGGTAAACATCGTTGCCAGGGCCACCATGGAGCGGAAACGGCCAAGTCCACAGAAGCAAGGCTTGGTTTGTGCGAAGGAAAGGAAAAGAAACTTTCAGAACAATACCTGTTTGAGCTCTTCAGCCCACTTCCCTTGCTTATTTCCGGCAGCCTGGAATGCTTCGTGACGTTCTCCAGCGGGCAACTGCAGTGCACGTATGCATGCCTGCTCCCACGGGCAGGTGCTGGCACATACACCCGTGCGCCGGCACACGCATTCACACACTCACACACACGTGCTCACGCGAAGCACACTCGTGTGCACACACACGCACGCGTGAAGCACATCCCCGTGCTCATACGCATACATGTGCCTGTGCTCACACGCGTGCACCCGTGGTCACGCACGCGCACACACGCCTGCACGCGCAGAGCACGAGAGCCCTGTCTAATGGGAGGCCAGTCCCTCCCCGAGCCATCACCGGTGATTAATGTCGATGCGGTAATGGCTCCGGGGGCTGTTCTAATCCCGTGTTGAGCAGCTTCTCAGCCCCAGTAGCCGGAGTGTGGGAAAAGCTGCGCCTCACTGTCAAAAAATATTGGCAGCTGGAGAGCAGAGCTTGCAAAGCCCAAGAGAATCGCGGCGCTTTTCGGAGCTGCGGCGAAACGATAGCCGCAACGCGCCCCTGTCCTCAAGGGCTCCCTGAAAACCCGCCCCCCAAGGGGATCTGAGGTCCCTGGAGCCCACACAGACCTCCCTCGCCCCTCCCCGCCCAAACAGCTCCTTTCAGTGCCCTCTGGCTCCTGCCCTGAGGTGGGGGACCGCTGGCAAAGGGTGCCTGGTGGGCATTTCCTGGGGGTGGGGGGTGGCCCCTCGCCCGCCCCCTCCCTGTGTCAAGCCGCGGGGCGCCCCTCCTCTCTGAGCCCACCCAGAACTGGGACTGAATCTTGGTGGAAAAGATCGATGGCAAAGGATCAGAGCCCTGGGGAGGTTCCTGCCAGGCGGAGGCCTGGGAAAATTGAAAACATCACATCAAGAGTGTCTCGGGATGGAGGAGCTCAGAGTGGCATCTTGAAAGAAAACGTCAGTCTGGGTCACTGCATGATTAATTCAGGGCGCGGGGGATGGGGGGGAGAGGAGGCCGCTTAGCCTGATCGCAGTGGGCGTCCCCCGGGACCTTGCTGCCCCCTTCCTGGGCTGCGCTACGGAAAGGGGCCCGCAGATTTGAATGCCCACCCTGTGCTACGTGCTTCACACAAACTGATCTTCACAGCCACCCCGGGGCCGGGTGGGTGGTGCTAACTGGTCCCCACGTACAGAAGAGGAGGGGCTGGGCCTGAGGCCCCGCGGCTCCCCATGGCCACCCCGTGGGGGGACCAGAATGGGGCCTGACCTCCTCCACTTACCCCCTGGGGCCCCGGTCCACCAGGCATACTTCTGTGAGTGGAAGCTGTAACTACGCTTGTCTGAACTCAGAGCTGAACAAGGTATGGGAGCAGGGTATGGGATTGGGGTGGCAGTGAGGTCGTAGCGGGAGCAGAGAATCCCGGAGAGGGTGGGCTCAGCCTTGCAGAGAACACGGTGGTGGAGGTCCGAGCCGTGAGAGGGCAGAGGGTGCCCAGGACCCAGAGGATGCAGTCTGGCTGGACAAGGGGCTTCCCGGAAAGGCGGGGCTTGGCGGTGGGCCCTGACAAGGGGCTGGACCCCATCAAGCAGCAGGGCCTGTCCCAGGACGCCCAGCTGGGCCGCCCAGAAGGGGAGAAACAAACGGAAAAGTCACAGTCCCTGTATTCCCAGGAGGGTGTTTGGTGCTTCTGCAACCCACCCAGGCCTGTGTGTGTGCAAAGTGTGTGTGGTGGGGTGTGCGTGGCACTCTGTGTGTGGGATTGCCTATGGGGAGGGGCTGTGATCACGGATATTAGGGAAGTTCCCCGCCCCAGGCAGAGCCCTGGCCCCAAGCCCTCTGGGGCAGGACAGCCGGGTTCCTGGGCTGACCACCGAGGGGGTCCTCTCGCCTGCCCAGGCTCTCTCCCTTCTGGACAGGGCTGGCCGGCCAGCACCTCCGGGTGGATCCCTGCCAGGTGTCCTGGCTCACACTGCCCCCCAGTGGCCATCCTGGGTGCCCAAGGGCCTGGGGCCGGAGTGGACAGAGAGCTGGCAGACAAGGTCCCAGAGTGACCAAGGCTACAGTCCATAAGGGGGTCTGTAGCCTTGGTCACTCTGGTAGGGGGTCCAGGCCCTACGGTCCCTCTAAAAAAGTGGCAGATATTCTGGCCTGAGACCTCCGGACCCACCAAGATGGTACCCGACACCTTCCACCAACCTCGGAGAGTGAAGAACCAGCCCGCTTCAACTGCCTGTACTGCCAGAGGATGGGCCAGCCCTCCGGTCCACCAGCATCTCATGGAGGCCCCTGCTCCATCACATCCCTGCCTCAGACCTCGGCTGCCGCATCTGGATTGGCACGGCCTGGGGGTCCTCGCAACTCAGACATCTTGTGAACTTAGGACTGCAGATCTGCTGGTGAGGGTCTGGGAGCTTCTGGGGGTTGTAACCCTCAGACCCCCCCCCCCTTGGAGAGGACCCTTGAGGCCCCTCCAGGGTTGGACCGTGCGTCCACTCCCAGAGCTGCGGTGGGAAGGGATCAGAGCCAGCCCACTCAAGGCTTTCATTTGGAGGAGAACTGAAAGGAAGAGGAGGCCCTCCCTGGGCCAGTGGGGATGCAGAGGGCAGGGGGCTGGGCCCAGGGCCCCCAGCTTAGCACATTTTCAAGACTTGCTATTTCAGGAAAGAGAGTGCCTAGCAGAGAAAAGCACTTGTGAGTGAGAGGCAAAGTGGTCCTTTCACGGCCAAGGTGACAGAGGGGGCGGCCAGCAGGCAGGGGGGCAGGGGGCGGGGAGGCTATTCTCCCACCACAAAAGTTCCCCCAAATGGCCAGGATCATGGTCAGAACTTGGCCTTTCTTGCAGTGTTGCCAGATAAAATACAAGAGTTACATGTGAGTCTCTGAGAAACATGCAATATTTGGGACATATATATACCGAGACGTTATTTGTCGTTCATTGGCAATTCAAGGAGAACTGGCTGTCTGTAGTTTTATTTGCTGACCTGGCAACAGCAGCACAGTCTCTCCCCCGGGCTGGCGGCGACTTCTCTCTCTCCCCGGCACAGAGGGGGCCATAGGGGCTAAGGGTCCGTCCCTCTCAGAATCCCCATCTAGGACTGGCTGAGCCATGGGCAGGTGGAGCCCACCATCCAGGGCCCCGTGGATGCCCACATCCCTGGGGTCATGAACACAAAAGACCGAGTTTAAGGGCCAGTCCCATCTGTATCCTTATCAGCCTGCTCTCGGTGCATGTCGACTGGATTGGTCTCCAGGCACCTCTACGGAGGTTTTAGTAGAAACACTCACTTTCTTCTCACCAAGGGGCCGACAAGGACCTCCAACCACGTGGCAGAAGGAATGTTGTGGAATGTTCCTGGCCCCCCTCCCCGCCCCCCCGCCCCATGGCCGGTCTTGGACCTTATCTTCTGCGCCGTGTCCCCGAAGACCCCAGAGTTAATCACACAGCCGCTGGTCTGAGCTCAGGACCACAGGGTATAGACAGGCTTCTTGTAGCTAATTTGGAGGGTTCTGTGCTTGGCACGGGGTTCCTGGGAGGGGTCTGAGGCCCAGGGTCTAAACTGTGTAGACACCGATGCCGCAGGTGTCTGGGTGCAGTCTTTGATCCCCCTCTCTTTCCCACCTGCCCTGCTGCCCCCTCCCAGGACTGCGGGGCTCCGTGACCACTCCTGACACCCCCTCCTCCTGTGTGCCCCAGCCGTGCCCACTGGCAGGGAGCATCCAGTCTCACGGAGCAGCGTCCAGGTGAGGGGACCCCACCCCGGGCAGGCTGCCAAGGGCCAGACCCAGATCTACACCATGAGGGCAAACCGGAGGTGGGCCACGGAGAGCAGGGGCTTCTGGGCTGAGGGGAGAACAGACTGGGGAGCTGAGAGTTCCTTCCGGTGGGAGATGGAGCCCGAAGGTTGGGGTGAGGCGGGCAGGGGAAGGCCAGGGGCCGGCACGCTTTTTCTGCAATGGGCCAGATGATAAATATTTTAGGTGCCGAGGGCCATATGGTCCCTGTCGCACCTATTCAACTCTGCCACGAACCAGAGTCACCGTGTCTGGACGGGCATAGCTGTGTGCCCAAGGAAACCTCACTCCCCAAACTAGAGGGCGGGTCAATGTGGTCCGTAGGCCACGGTTTGCCAACCCGCCTGGTCTAGACTCAAGAAGACAGGAGGGAGCCATGGGCCTGGGGCCCGGGAGCGGGGAGGGGAGTGAGGATGGGTCAGCTCGGTGAGCCCTGCTTCCAGCACCGAACGAGGCTGGGCATCGCAGAGCCAGTGGGGGAAAACGCGGTGGCCTGTTCCCATGCCCCCTTCCTGTCCAGAATGGAGGAAGAGTGAGTGAGGGGGCACAGGGACGCCAGATGGAGTCCATCCCAGCAAAGGAGCTCCCAGGGGGTGGTCCCAGACCCCCAGAGGAAATCAAGAGAGGAAGTGAGGCGAGAAGGCTGTGGGTCTGGAAACGGGGAAGGAAGGAGATTCTTGGCCCCAAGGCCAAGTTTTCTGGGCCACAGAGGAAAGGTCGAGGACATCCTCTAGCCTGACTTGGGAACAGGCCACCCTGGGGACCAGGCTCTAGAGCTGAGGGTGGCTGCCATTCTCACTCCTCGAGGCAGGTCCAGGGTCCGCAGGCAGGTGAGAGGGTCTGGAGGACGCAGCCTACCCTCCGGCATCGACCCCTGATCTCCTGAGTGCACTGGCACCCCCTGGCGGGGTGCAACTTCTGGACCCCTGGACTCCCACCTGGTGTATCCAGAGGAGGCACTTAGTCTTAACTTCCAGCCTCCCCCCAGTTTCTGGGGCAGAGACGAGATACCTTTTTGGTAAATTTGGCCGATTTCCTGAGCTCGGAGTGCTGGCTGCCCCTGTCTGACTCAGCACCTCCAGGGCCTCTGATAGAACCAAGGGCTGGAATGCCTGTCCAGCCCCCTGCTTCCAGGAGGTTCTCAGACCCTGGACACTGTCCTCCATCCCTAGAGCCCTGAAGTGGTGCCCATCCTCCACAGGACAAAGGCCAAGCTCCCTGCGTGGCCCTCCAGGGCTCCAGCACTGTCCTACTGACCAGGCCCCCTCATGGCACCCTTACTCCTCACACAGACCCCGGGAGGTTCTCCAGGCCCCTCGCCCTGTTTCTAAGAGTGTCCGTGACCTGGGTCTGAGCTGAGGTCCACCATCTCACAAAAGGAAGCCCTCTCCATCTCTAAGTAGCACTGCAAGGCAATGGGACAGTGGAGACCAGCGGAAGTCACTCAATGCCAAGTACACGGTGGTTCCCCAAGGGGGCGGAGAAGCCAGGTCAACCACCAGCACCGGCAGAGCTCTGGGCACTGGCCGCGATAGTATTATCATCCCAGGCTGTAAAGTTTCTTTTCCCCAGCCTTCCGTGAGCTCTCAGGAGCCGGGGCTGTCCCCCTCGTGCCCATGTTCCTTGGGGAGGCCAGCCTCCAGTACTTAACAGATGCACGGTCAACGGTCAATGGATTTGGGGATAAACGAAGAGTATCTACTCTTTGCTATATTCTGAAATGTGATGCTCAAATATAAAGTTTCAAATAATCTAAGCCAAAGTGGGTGCAGTGTCTTTTCTCAACAGTGATTCTCAAGGAACGATTTTCATAATTATTCAGGAGGTTTACGTCTGCTCACCACTCAACAAGTGATGTTTGACATTTTCACTGTTCCACGTGGACTCCTCGCGGCTCAACACCCACGATTCCTGGCAAGGAAGCAGCTTGCAAGAAGCACTTGATGAATGAATGGATGAAGAAATCAACAAAGGTCGCTCGTCACAGGCTACCCTGGAGCAGTCTGCCGGTCAGTGTTTCTCTTTCCTTAGACTGTGAGCTCCTGGAGGGCAGGAAAGATTTCTCATGTATCTTTTATCCCCAGGAGCTCTCAGGATGCTCAAAACATATTTGTTGAATGAAGACACACCTGTAGAAATAAGGGCATCACACTCCCATTCTATGAACTAGACCACCGAGATCCCAAATGACACCTACAAAGCTACAACAATGGGACCCATAAGGACAACACCACTCTGGGATTCTGCCAGGAAGCCCTACTCAGTGGTTTCTGGGTCCATCTGCAGACAGGCGGCTCTCCGAGGCTGAGCGGGAGGAAAGTACTGTCCTAGAGCCTGGCCCCTCATGGTTATGTGTGCACCGCCCTGCCCTCGGCTCAGAGAGCTCAGTCCCTTGAAACACACCCCTTTGAAATATTGAAAGAGCAGGACTTCCCTGGTGATGCAGTGGTTAAGAATCCGCCTGCCAATGAAAGAGACGCGGGTTGGAGCCCTGATCCGGGAAGATCCCACGTGCCGCGGAGCAACTGAGCCCGTGCGCCACAACTACTGAGCCTGTGCACCACAACTCCTGAAGCCCCCATGCCTAGAGCCGGTGCTCTGCTACAAAGCCCATGCACCACAATGAAGAGCAGCCCCTGCTCGCTGCAACTAGAGAAAGCCCATGCACAGCAACGAAGACCCAACGCAGCCATAAATAAATAAATAAATTTATTAAGAAAAAAAGAAGAAAGGGCAATTTCCAAGAAAACGGGATCAGCGTGCTCGCCATCCGCCTCTCCCAGTGCCTTCTGTCTTTTTGGGCTGATTTGTAAGACTCACAAGAGAAGCCCAAGACGGAGGGAAGGATTTGGTTAAGAAGAAAAGCTCATCGCACGTTGGCAGGGGCTTGGTGATCTCCCTGTTTCGCATCTGAGAAGTAGCACACGCATGTGGATCTCCTGGGCCACGTGGCGAGACCTGCATGTGCCTTAGAACGAGAGTACACGGGTTCAGGCTGTGGACACACAGATACAGATGTTTCGGCTCTGAGAGCTCCAGATGTGGCCCATTGTTCTGTAGTTGTCCTTCTGCAGCTCGATCCTCCAAAAAAAGAACTTAAAAAAGAAGCAAAGAACTGAACCATTAAAATCGCATCAACAAAGCTTCCCCCCCAGCCCACACTCCACTTTTTGTTTTCTTTCACGGAGGAAGTCTGCTTCCAAAACTTTGAGATTAATGACTAAATTCATTGCACGTTCCAGCTTCCTAAAATGATCGATTTAAAATTTAAGATTCATTGGATTTTTAAATGCCCTAAAGCATTTGCATTTCACCCAAATCACCAGTGTAAACAGTGGAGGACTCCACATCTCCAGAGTCAGACAGACACGGGGGGCGAGGGGTGGGACTCGGGCCCCCACTTTTGAGACAGGTCACCTCAGGGATGTCACTTGGCTTCTCTGAAGCTCACATCTCTCCCCTGTGAAAAGAGGAGGGTGATGTTCTGAGAGGTCAGCAATAGGAACCGGGAAGAAAATGGGTGGAAAGGTCCAGGAGAGCATCTGGTCAGACAGGGGTGAGCTCCAGGCACCTGATCCGATGATGATAGAAATCTGTCATTAAGCTAGAAGCCATTGTTCTTTCCTGCTGCAACGGCCGACCCAAGGGTTGGAAAGGATCTTGGAAATTGTTTGGCCTGCTTTCTCCTACCTACGGGAAAACGAGCCTCAGGCCAAGGGGCTTCTGTGGTCAACAGAATAAAGCACCCCTCCTTCCCCTGCCCGCCCCTGCCAGCAAAGATGTTGACATCCTAATCCCAGGAATCCAGGAATATGTTACCTTACATGGAAAAGGGACTTTGCAGAGGGAATTAAATTAAAGATTTTGAGATGGGGTATTTTTTTTTAACATCTTTATTGGAGTATAATTGCTTTACAATGGTGTGTTACTTTCTGCTTTATAACAAAGTGAATCAGTTATACATATACATATGTTCCCATATCTCTTCCCTAGCCTCTGAATAGGAGAAAATATTTGCTAATGAAGCAACTGACAAAGGATTAATCTCCAAAATTTACGAGATGGGGTATTATCCTGGATTATCCGGATGGTCCCCATCTAATCACATGAGCGCTTAAGAGGTGAGAGGCTTTCTTGGCTGTGTTCCGAAAGAGATGAGATGAAGGAAGAAAGATCAGAGACACGGTACACTGCTGGCTTTGGAGATACAGGACGGGGCCATGAGCCAAGAACTGTGGGCACCTCTAGGAGCTGGAAAAGTCGAGGAAATTGATTCTCCCCAGAGCCTCCAGAAGGAGCTCAGCCCTGCCCACACCTTGACTCTAGGCCAGTGAGACTCAAGTCAGACTTCTGACATCCAGAGCTGTGAGGTAAGAAATGTGTGCTGTTTTAAGCCCCTGAGTGTGTGCGGAACTGTTAAAGCAGCAACAGGAAACTTAGTCCAAGGTCAGGCTCCTGGCTCCCAGCTTGTGCTTGTGCCCCAGGGCTCTGTGCTGTTTTCTTCCCAAAAGTGGTCCTAGCAGCTGGCATCCCCCTCTTCCCTCCGGGAGATAGAGCACAGATGCTCACTGTTTCTCCCAGCAGCCTTGCTGGTTCACTCATCCATTTATCATCCAGCAGGTATCTACTGGGCACACACTCTGCACCAGGCACTGAGGACACCACCGTGGGGTCATACAAAGTCCCTGCCCTGCAGCTCCCCATCCTGAAGGGCCTTCAGGATGAAGCCCTCGAGGCACCCAGATGCTCCGGGCAGCCTCAGAGGATGGGTGGACAAATAAAGGGTGGTCTATCCATACAATGGAATACGATGCAGCAGTAAAAAAGGAAAGAAGTACTGACACGCGCTCCAGTGTGGATGAATTTCGGTAACATCATGCTAAGTGAAAAAAGCCAGACTCAAAAGGCCACGGATTATATGATTCCTCTGATATGAAATGTCCACAACAGACAAATCCATAGAGTCAGATAGTAGATTAACATTAGCCAGGGGCTGGAGGGAGAAGGTAGGTAGTGATTGCTTAATAGGTATGGGGTTCTATAAGTAAGAGTTCTCAGAGAAATAGCACCACTAGGATATATATATATATAGAGAGAGAGAGAGAGAGAGGGATTTATTATGAGGGTTTGGCTCACACAATTATGGAGGCTGAGAAGTCCCAAATCTGATGTCTGCAAGTTGAGGGTCCAGGAAATTGGTGGTATAGTTCCAAGAAGGGCCAAGAACTGGGAACTCCAATGTTGGGGCAGGAAAGACAGTCTCAGCTGAAGCAGAGAGAAAGAGAATTTGCCCTTCCTCTGCCATTTTCTTCTATCCAGGCACTCACCAGATGGGGTGGTGCTCGTCTGCATTGGTAAGGGCAATTTTCTCCACTCAGGTCACCAATGCAAACACTAATCTCCTCCAAAAACACCCTCACAGACACCCCCAGAAATAATGTTTTCACCAGCGATCCGGGCATCCCGGAGCCCGGGCAAGTTGATACCTAAAATTAACCATCACAGGGGGTTTTGTTTGGGGGGATGAGAAAGTTTTAGACCCAAAACAGAACCAAACAGGCAATGAAGCAACGTGCATCTGGTTGGTTCTGTCCCAAACGCATCAAGAGGTCCAGGAGGGTCTGTGGGTTTGGTGGCAGGTACCCACCTGCAGGTCAGGCAGCCCTCACGTCTCCTACTGAGGATGGAGATAGGCACCCTGACCTTGTAAAGTGTGTGCAGTGGCCTGCCGAGAGCTGGCCCCACCCCCGCAAGGGTCCTCCTCCTCCCAGAGTGCCCTTCTCAAGGGGGCTCACTTACTACAGCCCACTGCCTGCCCGATTTCACATGGTTTGGTTATCACCTGCATTTGTTTATCTTTTTAATTCAGTCCACGTCAGAGCACGTCTTACAGCAGACCCTGACTGCTATGGAAGAGTTAGAAGGGAGTCTGAAAAACATAATGGACTTAGAAGAAGAATCCAGAGAGAGAGAGAGAATTGTGAATGTCTGTGCCCGTGTGTGCTGCCCAGCTGTGGGGGAAGCATGGGGAAAAGTATCTGAGAACAATTTGGAAAACCTGGGACACAAGGCGACTCTGTTCCCCTAAAGGCGCAAACCCCAGAGATACTTACACACCAAGGCAACATATATTTCACAATTTATCCAACATTGAGCAGCATTGGGTACAAATGCTTCCAGAATTTTCATTAACCAATTTAAACATTTTTCTAGAGAAGGGACCAAAATTTTAAAATGAAGAAACATCCTTAGGGACAAATGGGGGAAAATCTCAACCCACGATCTGCATGCAAGACCCTCTTGTTGAGGTTCAGGGCTTTGCCTTCACGGGGCTCTGTGTCCCTCACCAGCCTGGCCCCAGGGTAGACAGTCCCATGGTTCAGAGAAGGGCAGGGTTGCCCGAAGGCTGCAGCTATCCAGACAGGCATGCGCTGGACCAACCTGTCCGGCTTATAGACGTACTAGCTGATTGCTTGAAATAAAGTCAGCCGTTCCTCCAGCTAATGTGTGGATGGTGGGATCAATCGGGTACACAGAAACAGATTACCAAGCAGGTGGCTTCGGGCTAAAGATAAATTGTGTCCTCATGTAACTTAGCAGAGTGGGATGCAGACAGCTCCTAATATGCAAAGAAAGACTGTGTAATTACTTATTGCTGCGGGAAGCCCAGGCTGCGGCTCTCTCTTGGCTGCAGAAACCCCAGAAGACCCTTCCCTGGCGGAAATGTTACTGCTGGAAGTGCCACCCTGTGCTCCAACTGAGATCGGGGCTGGTTCTCCGGGCGGGGTGGGGGGGTTCCAGGGGGATGACACAAGCCCTTGCCTGCCCCCTCACAGCAGAGAGCAAAGAGGCCAGGGGACACACTCACTCCGGGCTGAGAGTCACATCCTGTTCCCAGCAGGACAGTTCTTGGAGGCACGCCCCTTCCTCCTTGCCTGAGTTAACCTCCCCAGACGTCTGACCTGGCAAATCGGCCTCCAAGGTTGGAACAAACCTGCTTGCCCCACATTTCTCCAACTTCTCACATCCCTGCTATACCTGGCCTTTGTCCACAATATAAGCCCTTTGGGCATCTGTCCTCTCTCTTACTTCTTTTTTTTCTTTTTTGGAAATAATTAGAGATTCACAGAAACTTGCAAAAACGGTACGGAATCGCACGCACCCTTCACCCAGTTTCCCCCAGTGATAACAACTTGCATAACTGTAGTTCAATATCAAAAGCAGGAAACTGACCTCAGTGTAACCCACAGACCTTATTCAGATTTCACCAGTTTTACATGCTGTCTTAGTCTGCTTGGGCTGCGGGAACAAAATACCACAGACTGGCTTATTTAAACAACAGACATTTATTGCTCCTCGTTCTGGAGGCTGGGAAGTCCAAGATCACATGGCTGGCCTATTCAGTTCCTGGTAAGGACTCTCTTCTTGGTTTGCAGACAGCAGCCTTCTTGCTGTGTCCTCACATAGGGGAGAGAGATTACCTCTCTGGGTTCCCTTTTATTAGGGCACTAATCCTAACATGAGGGCTCCACCCTCATGACCTAATCACCTCTCAAAGGCCCCACCTCTAATACATCACATTGGACATTAGGCTTCAACATATGAATTTGGGGTGGGCACAGCAGTCCATAGCATGTGCATCGTTATGTGCATATTTAGTTCTATGCAATTTTATCACACGGGTACATTCATGTAACCACCACCACAATCAAGACGCAGAACCATTCCATCACCTGGAGGATCCCCCTCACTACATACTTATTGTCACACTCTCTCCCTCTTTTCCCCTCTCGCCATCTCTAGCCCCTGGCAACCGCTAATCTGTTCTCTAATTTTGTCATTTTGAGAATGTTATATGTAACGTTTTGAGATCAGTTTTTTTAACTCAGCCTGATGTCCCTGAGTTCCATCCTCACTGTGTGTACCCACACAGTCTGCTCCTTTTTGCTCCTGGGCTGTGGTCCACAGACCATGGTACCGTGGTTTGTGTAGCTCTTCATCCATTGAATGGCATTTGACTCTCCAGTTTCTGGCTATTGAAGCTGCTATGAGCACCATGCACAGGTTGTTGTGCAAACAGAAGTTCTCATTTCCCTGGGATAAATGCCCAGGAATGTAATTTCTGGCTTTTAAGGTAAGTGTTATGTTTAGTGTCTTTTATTTGTTTGTTTTAAACTGCCATACTTTCCCAGAGTGGCCATTTTACATTCCCAGTTAATGTATGAGAAATTTCATTCCTCTGCATCTTCACCAGCATTTGGTGTTATCACTATTTACTTTTCTGAGTATTTTGTAGAAAGTCCTTCAGTTGGGAGACACTGATGTTTTTCTCATGGTTGTCACTATTCTTTATTTTGGCTGTTCTGATAGGCATGTAGTGATATCTCACTGTGGTTCCTGTTTTTTGCCCATTTCCTAATTGGATTGTTTGTTTGTATACTGTTGAGTTTTGAGAATTCTTTATATATTCTAGATACAAGTCCTTTGTCAAATATATGCTTTGTCAGATACAAGCTACCGAGTCTGTAGCTTGCTTTTTCTCTCTCTGAATGGAGTTCTTCATAGCTCAAAATCTCTTAATATCAATGAAGGCTGACCTATCATTTCTCCTTCCATAGATTGTGCTTTTGGTGTCGTTTCTGAAAACTCTTCTCCAAGCCCTCAGATCCCAAAGTTTTTCTCCTATGTGCTTTTCTGTAAGTTTTACATTTTTTTTTTTAGTTTTACATTTTTACATGTTTACATTTGAATCTTTGATCCATTTTGAGTTGATTTCCATATACAATGTGAGGTTTAGATTTTATTTTTAGGCCAGTGGGTGTTCAATCACTCTGACACCCTGTGCTGAAATATCCCCTCCTTTTAATACACGGAAGTTCTCATCTTCCACGCGCCCCACTCCAGACCCATCGTGCCGCACCTGATTCCCGGAACCTCCAGACTCCTCTCCATTCCTCCTTGGGCTCCCAGCTGAGCCTCCCTTTTCACCCTCCGAGTACACCCTGCCTTCTCCCACCCCTCAGATGTCTGGGGAGACAGGCAGAGCCCCGCCCACCATCGCTCTGTTCCCGGAGGCGTCCGCCAGCCTCACTGTTCTCTCCCCAAACCATCATTCCTCACGCACTTGGCCAGCCTGGAGGGGGACAGCACTCGTTCCTTGGCTCTGCCTCCTTGACCCCTCACCACTCACGACTGAGAATGTCATCCCAGGTCCCCACCTGCACCCCTTCATCTCTGCATGTCCTCCCCTGAGCCCATCCCCCCAGACCCAGCCTCAGCTTCCAGCCGCAACGTCCAGTCCCTCCAGCCCTGTCATCAGCCCTCCCCAAACCCCAAACCTTAGCCTTCCCAGGACCTCTCCCGGGTAAGCCTTGCGTCCTCTCCTAACTGCCTGTGGCCTCTTCACGTCTTCCTGTAGACTCAGTGACCATCGTTGGAGGATGATGTGAACTCTGTCCTCTAAGCTCCAGATCCGTATTCCAGAGTCTGGTGGGCACGTCACAGGCCTGTCAACATCACCATGTCCTAATCTTAACTCATCACCTCCCTCTCGTCCCACCCCACTCATCCTCCTGGGTTCCCTGGGTGTGAACAGCAACGGCAGTGACCCTGCCACTCAGAGCAGGCACCGCCCCCAGTCTCTCTTTTCCCACCCTCTGGACGTCCCATCTCTCACCCCCCACCCTTGACTTGGGCCACTGTTTCCATCTCTTCTGCCCTTCCATCCCCAGCTTCTTCCTGTTCAGACGACTCCATCTTGCTGCCCTCTAATCCATTCTCCTCACTGCAGTGAGACGTGCACATCTGAACGTCTCACCTGTGATGAGAACCTGCCTGGGTTAAAGCCCACACCCCTCATCCTGCCACACAATGCCCTGCGGACACGGCCTCCACTGCCTCCCTAGCATCCCCGCCCTCGGGTCCCCCCACATTCCTGGAGACCCATTCCTCAGCTATTCCTGGTCTCTTGTTTCCAGGTGTTCGCCCATTCTGTTCCTCTGCTTGGCATGCTATTCCACCCTTTTCATTGGTCAGTTCTGATCCAGTCTTCTGGTCTCCACGGAAGCATCGTGTTTTCTGAGAAGCCTTTCCTGACCCCAAGAGACCCTGGTCCCCATCAATAATTGCTTATCAATGTCTGTCTCATGACCTAGAGTGTAGGATACATGAGGACAGGCCTCCTCCCGCTCTGGGCCTCCGTTTCCCCATCTGTAAGTGGGCAGAATTAGACTCCAAGATGTCAAAGACCTACATCCTCTTAGAGGTCCAGGTCTGAGTTTTATTTCACTCTGTCTCCCCATGTGACAGAGAAGCGGCTTGGGGAGTGTGTGTCAAGGGGAAGAGAGAACGATGGGGAGAAAAATGCAAGAAAAGGAACAGCAGGAAGAGGAAAGCAAACACAAGACAATTCGGTTAAAACAAGTCCAGCTCAACAACAGTGGGAACCCTGGAGTCACAGAGAGGGACCAAACCAGCCGACAGACGCCCCAGATGAGGGCAGGTGAGGGTTGTCAGGGCTGGAGGGATGAGTCCTCGGTGAAATTCCACGGGGGGACACTGGGCCAGAGGGGTGGCTGGTGTTGACACTGTCATGGCCAGTCTGGCCGTCCCCAGTAGAAGGAGCTGGGGAACCACAGCCCCACCAGAATGACCAGTGAAACTTGTAGGACACCCACCTCCCCGACCCCAAAGTCCATCGCAAAGCTTCTACCCCAACTCCCTCCCTGGAGCCAAAGATGCCACCTCTGGTAGTTCATGCTCCCCAACCTGGCCTTTCCTAGCAACTGTATTACCTCAAATGCTTGCCAGAGACAGTTGTGGGCCAGCTGTACCCACAGTGCCTGTGGGCAGCAAGAGTGGACACTTAAGAGCCAGACCCCAGCCAGCCAGGTACACCTGGCCATGCCCTTGGCTGTGGTCTGCCGGGGTAGCATGTCCTTCACTGCCCGGGGCTCACAGCCCAGCAGGGACCCAACGCCCAGCCATGGCCCCTGCCGTTCGGCCGTGGAGAATTTGTATGAGTTTTCATGTTTGGACTCAGCTTGGGCATGAACCACCCAAACGAACCTTGCGTCACTGGTGGGGCGAGGACGACGCAGAAGGGACCACTCACTGCCCACCACTGTCACGGTCCACGGACAGGAGGCCATGGGGAGAGCTCCCAGCCCAGGATGCGATGCCCTGGAGTCTGGGTCCTTCCATCAGATAGAGATGGTGGCCTAGGCCAAGATCAGCAGCGTGTGGTTGGCACAGCTTGGGAGGCATGACCGTGGACCCCACTTCTCCTCTGCCATGTGGCCCCCCGAGCTTGGGGCAGGGCCGGCCACGTGATCTGTGGGTCCCTGTGCAAAAGGAAAATGTGGGGCTGGCTCCCTGTGAGGAGTTTCTAAGCAGTGGGGCCCTTCTGAGAATGGGTCCCCAAAGCCAGCCCAACTTGGGAGCCCCAAGCATAGATTGGCTTCCGTGCCGGAAGAGATGGATAGCGAGCTGTAAGAATGGCCTCCTTTTGCTGTTTTATCCCCTCGTGCATCCCCCAAGTGCTCTTTCTCTACCACACCCTCCTGCTGACTTTAAACTGTGGAGTGCCTCGCACAATGGAATCTTCCAGATTCTTCTGGAATTCTTCTTCCACTCGGGAAATGCCATCAGCTCTGTGCCTCAGCTTTCCCATCTGTGAAGCGAGGGTGCTGGGCCCGACGGGGGCTTGTCCGGTCTACTTGGAACAGGCCAGCGAGTCCCTCATGCTGCCCTGGCTCGGTTCTGAAGGCAGGGTCTTGCGGGGTTGTGGAGAGCCGGCGCTCCTAGTGCTGCGGCTGCACCCTGATGCTGTCCGCCCACCCCTCTGGTCCTCTCCCCGAACTCTGTCTTACTTTCCTCTCCTGGTGTTTTTAACAAGGATCCCACATACTTGGACCGAACCCAGCTGTTACCCTGGAGGCCACCAATAAATTTTGTAGGCAAATAAAATTGACTGAAAATTAGCATAAGAAGCCTTAAATTAACAGGATGTAATTTTATGAGTATCTCGCAAACTAGTCAAAGATGTATGTCAGCCTGGGGTGAGTCAAGCCTTGCAAGTGTCTTTCATTATATAATGCTGCTAATTTTTCTCAAATGTAAGCAATGTGTTTTCTTCATAAACATTAAGTTCTTTGTCCTGCAATTTGGAAAAATAAATTCCCCTTAAAGCCCGGCTTTGCTCAACCACAAAACAAGGCAGGGAGGTGGGATCAAAGGTGCCCCGCTGCCCCCTGGGTCTAGGAAGCCCCCAGCCACGCGTTGGAGGCGCTTGCTTGGAGCAGCGGAGACTCCACGTTCAGGGTCATGGAGGCTGGGAGCCAGGAGGCCTCCAAACATAGGCTGGGAGGGAGACAGAGGTGCCAACCCCTTGGGCCAATGGCGTTCATTAGGAAAGACTGGCCTTCCCCTTCCTGCAGCGCACGGTTGCCTGCACCATGGGCTCGGCTGAGGACACAGGGCAGGCAGTGAAACCCAGACCCAACATGTACCAGGGGCTGGGCACACAGACAAGGGCACCGTGGCCTGCCCCCAGGATGCTCACAGTGTAGTGTGACCAGAGCCGCCTGGGGGCACTTGTAGGAGGTGCACCACCCACCCAAGGGCTGAGAAGGCTGTAGGGGGAGTTTGAAGGAAGACTTACTGAGTGAGCAAGGATTCTCTGGAGCCGGGGAAGGCATTACAGAGGTAAGAGGGAGCAAAGGGCCTTAGGATTCACAGTGAGAGAGCTTCAAGTTCATCATTCCAGGGAAACACAGGACCCACGAGTCTTGTCCTACAGGCTGTAGGTTTGGAGGATAAATGACCCGGGAAACAGGGCTGACACTGATTCAAAGCTGTGTTCGCCCTGACTGCCCCCCATGTGTCAAGAAGATGGGCGCTGGCCAAGCCAGGCTGAGGCCATCATCAGTGCCCAGACTCCTGAGTGACACTTGTAAGAGGGAGCTGGAAGGTTTCCCCTCTTGTTCTGGAGTGCCCTGTTTAGTTTGCCATGGAGGCAGACCCATGCAGAAAGTTTAGAGGCAGATCTGGTCTGGATGGGGTGGGGGATCCTCAGCATTCAGAGGCTGGTGACGTTATGGGACCAGGTGAGACCACCCAGGGGTACAGAGATGCAGGTGGGAAGCTGGAATGGTGTGGCCACCTGGCAAGGAAAGACAAGAACCCGGTCATCACACCCGGAAAATAAGAGCAGATATAAGATAACAGAAAATACATATGTTGGTCTCTTACCCCAAACCCTCAGAATTTCCAAAGTGATAAGAGCGCCGGGAGCATCTCTTGTTCTGATATTTAGTCTCTGCCCCCAGTTCTGACACAGGGCTCCTAAATCCTTTGGAATTTCCTGGGTGATAGGAGTGTCTTTTGTTCTAATTGGGTGACTCTGGGTGGGCTCCTGGATGGGGGCTGGTCACCAGAAAGATGGAGCTATGATTAGAAGCCTGGAATTTTCAGCCCCGTCCCTGCACCTCCAGAGAGGGGAGAGAGGCTGGAGATGGAGCTCATGACTGATCATTCCCCGTGAGGAAGCCTCCATGGAATCCCAATAGTAGGGGATTCAGGGATCCTCCAGGTGGGTGAACATCCACAGA
>NW_020172178.1:7320788-7323749 GCF_003031525.2 Neophocaena asiaeorientalis asiaeorientalis
CCCCCCAGTCCCCAGGGGCAGAAGCACCTGTGCTCAAGACCCTCCCAAACCTTGCTCGCGTATCTCTCCATCTGGATGTACATCTGTGTCCTTTTTCATATCCTTTCAGAAGCTGGTAAATATGTGTTTCCCTGAATTCTGTGAGCCGCTCGAGCAAAGTAATTCCCAGGGGGACAGAAGTGGTAGCTGCCCTTGCTCTCGTCACTGAAAAGAGCTGTCGCCCTCTCACCGTGACACTCAGGCCTGTCCCGTCCGTCCTCGCTGTCACCATCAGTGCCCAGGAGGCCCTTTTGAAGGGCAGTGGGCAGAGTGGCGGACTCGACCGCAACCTTAGTGGTACGCTCTTTGCTCTGAAGAGGAACCCAGACGCGGAGGAAGAGTGGGCAGAACTCGAGCTCAGTTTGTCCCAGACCTTCCCAGCTGCTGTGCACCCACGAGATTTCAGCTGCTTCCCAGCCCCCAGGACCCCCGGGACAAAGGCACAGCCATCTGCACTTGGCAGACAGGAAGCCGCTGAGCTGTCCCACGTGAGCGGAGAGACCTGGGCGCAGAGCCTCCTGGCTGTCTTGCTCCTAATCCGCCCTCTTGGCCCCTGAGCTCTGGGCATGAGGAAAACTTCTTCCCAAGCACAGAAATAAGGATGACAAATCTGCCTTCTGAGCATGTCATGTGAGTCTCGTGCAGGAAGGCTTGCAGGTCAGAGATGCAGGTCACGTTAGGGATGCAGTTGGCTCTCCGGGGGCCACACCTTGGCTCCAGAGGAGCTGAAGGACCATATGATCACAGCGAGCCCATCCCCACCCCAGGGGGCACTGAGCCGATGGATTTCTGGGGTGTGAGGTCAACATGAAATGGTCTCCGGTAACTCCCATCATGCTCTGGGAACAGATGCTGTGGGACGGTCCATCGGGTAAACAGTCACCTGGTCCAGCTTGCCACCTCTGCCCTGATTCTGTGCCAGCTCGACATTTGGTCCTGACTCACCTTCCGTGGACGTCCGGCTGCAAAAAGAGAATGCCCTGGTGATGCCCACACAAGTCCAGGCCACATGGCAGGCTGTTTCTCACTGAGCACTGGCATGTTGGCACCTGGTTTTGTGAAGTTGGCTTTAGAAAATCCACCCCCAGAGCCTGAATTCAGGAAATCCTCCAAGGCCATGAGGGACAAACCGTCAGCCTCCAGGTTCACCACGGGCCCAAGAAGCACATCCCTTAGCTGTTTTACTGCAAGCTCACCCTGCTACTTCCTGTACCCTTTTCCTTCTTATTCCTATTTTGGGTAGTTCTGTCACAAGCCCCCGTCACTTTCAGCTTTCTCCTTGGAGGTGACACAGAACAAAGGGGTGTGGCATGTGCAGGGAACACCTCAGGGTTGGGGAGAGCACACAGGCCTTCAAATGGGTGTCTTGTGCAGAGGGGGGACGGGTTGCCTCCAGGAGAAAGGAGCACCCATATTTTTTGGACCTGTGATTAGAAAACAGACAGCTCCTTGGAAAGATGCAGGATTTGAGGGTAGGGATGTGAATAGAGAAAATATGCCCCCAAAGGCCAGTATGGGCAGGTTGGAGGGTGTGGAATTTACTGGAGATGCTAAACAGGCGATGGATCAGTCTGCACCAGTTGCCATGACAAAATACCACAGACGGGGCAGCTCCGACAACAGACACTTATTTTCTCACAATTCTAGAGCCTGGAAAGTCAGGGATCAAGGTACCAGCAGGGTTAGTTCTTCTTAAGCCTCTCTCCTCAGCTCGTAGATGGCCGTCTTCTCTTCTCTGTGTCTTCACATCATCGTCCCTCTGTCAGGGTCTGTGTCCTACTTTCCCCTTATCTTAGAAGGACACCAGTCCGATTAGACTAAGTCCCACCCTGAGCACCTCACTGTCACTTATTACATCACAAGGACCCTATCTCCAAAGACAGTCACATTTTAGGTACTGGGGGTTAGGACTTCAACAGATGAACTTTGTGGGGGGGGGGGAAGGGGGGGGGGACACACTTTTGTCCATAGCAGGGAATGAAGGTTGTATCTGAAGAATCTGAAAATGAACAAGGAACATAAAGTGTGAATCTCACCAAACCTGCAGTTCCTTTGGTCTGGGGAGAAATTGACACGGCAGGATAGCAACACTGGCTGTTTAATCAGCAAGCTTTCAGTGAAGCTCATCAAGGGATAAGTGGGAATTAACGCAAGTCTTATCAAGTGCATTAATCTGCCGTGAAATCAGCCAAGTATTCATCTTGATGATGCTGATTTTCCAGGAAAATTAAATAATTGCAGCCCGGGTGGGTGGACCTTAGTCACTACCTCATTTTCCTGTCTTTCATGCTGTCCCCAAGGGCTCAGCTCTTCATGCGCAGGGTGATGGAGTCCGATATTACAGGTGCTCGAGAAGGCTCTTGTGCATGTCAAAACCGCAGGACGCTGACAGCTACTTCCTGAGAGCTGGGGGTAGCTGTCACACGTCCAGTAGTAATGACCACTCCAGCAGAGTGTGGGCTGGTTGGAAAGCTGATCAGAATCTTCTTGTGTCTCCAGCCCCTGGTCAAGTCTTAAAACTTTCCGGATTACAGAGAAGAAAACTGGGGTGGGAGACCCTAAGGGAAGACCTTTGTCAGGTAGGTTAGGTGAGGTTATGCTCTAGAAACAAGCAGCCCCCATGTTTCAGTGGCATCTAAGTCCGCTCAGCCCTACACATCCATCTTTTGCAGCCTCGTTCTCTCTGCTCTGCACCCAGGGCAGTCAGCTCAGCCCCCTTGCTGGGCATTGCTGGCCTTGGGGTCACGAAGAAACAGCCTCCAGCTTTTAAATCTGTTCCTGCTGGCGTTCACAGATGGAGAAGGCAATCCTGCAGCCAAGAGGGACAAGTGGTGGGAACAATGTAACAGTGTGACATAGTCCACCTCACCACCTCCCCTCGACCCCCAGAAAAGTCCCTCTCTGGGGAAAGCACTAGGACAG
>NW_020172178.1:7324497-7385591 GCF_003031525.2 Neophocaena asiaeorientalis asiaeorientalis
CAAAAGAGTAATTTTGGGGGGGGGGGGGGACACACTTTTGTCCATAGCAGGGAATGAAGGTTGTATCTGAAGAATCTGAAAATGAACAAGGAACATAAAGTGTGAATCTCACCAAACCTGCAGTTCCTTTGGTCTGGGGAGAAATTGACACGGCAGGATAGCAACACTGGCTGTTTAATCAGCAAGCTTTCAGTGAAGCTCATCAAGGGATAAGTGGGAATTAACGCAAGTCTTATCAAGTGCATTAATCTGCCGTGAAATCAGCCAAGTATTCATCTTGATGATGCTGATTTTCCAGGAAAATTAAATAATTGCAGCCCGGGTGGGTGGACCTTAGTCACTACCTCATTTTCCTGTCTTTCATGCTGTCCCCAAGGGCTCAGCTCTTCATGCGCAGGGTGATGGAGTCCGATATTACAGGTGCTCGAGAAGGCTCTTGTGCATGTCAAAACCGCAGGACGCTGACAGCTACTTCCTGAGAGCTGGGGGTAGCTGTCACACGTCCAGTAGTAATGACCACTCCAGCAGAGTGTGGGCTGGTTGGAAAGCTGATCAGAATCTTCTTGTGTCTCCAGCCCCTGGTCAAGTCTTAAAACTTTCCGGATTACAGAGAAGAAAACTGGGGTGGGAGACCCTAAGGGAAGACCTTTGTCAGGTAGGTTAGGTGAGGTTATGCTCTAGAAACAAGCAGCCCCCATGTTTCAGTGGCATCTAAGTCCGCTCAGCCCTACACATCCATCTTTTGCAGCCTCGTTCTCTCTGCTCTGCACCCAGGGCAGTCAGCTCAGCCCCCTTGCTGGGCATTGCTGGCCTTGGGGTCACGAAGAAACAGCCTCCAGCTTTTAAATCTGTTCCTGCTGGCGTTCACAGATGGAGAAGGCAATCCTGCAGCCAAGAGGGACAAGTGGTGGGAACAATGTAACAGTGTGACATAGTCCACCTCACCACCTCCCCTCGACCCCCAGAAAAGTCCCTCTCTGGGGAAAGCACTAGGACAGCCGACAGGCTCCTGCGTAAAAGAATGACCAAGCAGAGGAAGACAGGGCTTTCTGGGAGTGTCACTGAGAATTTTGGAGCTGGGATCACCTTGGAGACCAGGCTCCACATCTCACGGTGTGTATCTTTTTATTTTTATTTTTTGCGGTACGCGGGCCTCTCACTGTTGTGGCCTCTCCCATTGTGGAGCACAGGCTCCGGACGCGCAGGCTCAGCGGCCATGGCTCATGGGCCCAGCCGCTCCGCGGCATGTGGGATCTTCCCGGACAGGGGCACGAACCCATGTCGCCTGCAGCGGCAGGCAGACTCTCAATAACTGCACCACCAGGGAAGCCCGGTGTGTATCTTTTTAAATTTGTATCTTAGCTTCAGACAACTGCATTCATCACACTCCTTACTTCACAGCACACAGTTATTAACTGTCTATTATCTTTCATGTTATTAATCTTCACCTTTTGTTCCCAATTTTCATCTTTATTTCCGCCTTGCCTCTGAAGATGCTCACTGGAATTATTTCATGTACATTCTTGAATTCAGACAGACCTCAGAGATACTGCAGGTTGGGTTTCAGACCACCGCAATAAAGTCACTATCCCGATAAACAGATCACACGCACTTTTTGGTTTCCCAGCGCATATAAAAGTTATGTTCACATTATACTCTTAAGGAACTAACCTAGTGTTATGTCAGTTATAATTCAAAAGCAAAGAAACTCATGGAAAAAGAGATCAGATTTGTGGCTACCGGAGGCGGGGATTTGGGGAGGGGGGATCGGATGAAGGCCGTCAAAAGGTACAAATTTCCAGTTATAAAATAAACAGGTAATAGGGATGTAATGGGCAACCTAATAAATGCCAATATAACTAACACTACTGTATGTTATATATGAACGTTAAGAGAACAAACCCTAAGAGTTCTTATCACAAGGAAAAAAAGTCTTTTCTATTTAATTTTGAATCTATAGGAGATGATGGGTGTTTACTAACCTATGGTGGTAATCATGTCATGATGAATGCACGTCAAATCATGATGTTGTAGCCTTTCAGTTATACAGTGCTCTGTGTCAATTACATCTCAATAAAACTGGAAGAAAGACAAAGTGCTGTTTACACCACACTGTTACGTATGTTAAGTGTGCAATAGCATTATGCCTAACAAACCACGTACACACCTTAATTAAAAAATACTTTATTGCTCAAAAATGCTAAGCACCACCCGAGCCTTCAGCAAGTGGTAATCTTCTTGCAATAGTGACATCAAAGGTCACTGATCGGGGCTTCCCTGGTGGCGCAGTGGTTGAGAGTCCGCCTGCCGATGCAGGGGACGCGGGTTCGTGCCCCGGTCCGGGAAGATCCCACATGCCGCGGAGCGGCTGGGCCCGTGAGCCATGGCCACTGAGCCGGTGCCTCCGGAGCCTGTGCTCCACATCGGGAGAGGCCACGACAGTGAGAGGCCCGTGTACCGCAAAAAAAAAAAAAAAAAAAAAAAAAGATCACAGATCATCATAACAAATACAATAATAATTTAAAAATTTGGAATGACGCAAGAATTACCAAAATGTGACACAGAGACACAAAGTGAGCAAGTGCTGTTGGAAAAATAACACCGATCCACTTGCTCGACGCTGGGTCACCACAAACCCTTAATTTGTAAAAAGGCAGTATCTGCGAAGCGCAGTAAAATGAGGTCTGCCTGTAAGTATTTAACTTTGAAAAACACGTTTAACTGTTATGTTTTTTGGTAAGTGTTGTTTCAGTTGTAAGTACATTTTGTTGTGCTATAAAGCTCCTGTTTCTTACTTTTTTGCATTCAACAATATGCCTTAAAAATCTGTCCGTGCTGCTTGTTGCTGTGTACGCTGCTCCTTCAGAGACTTAAATGATACTACAGTATTCCGCACCCTGCGCCCTCATCTTCCCCGCTCCTTCCCCTGCGGTGGAACGTGGGCTGTCCTCTCCACGTCGAGGGCTGCAACGAAGGTCCCTTTGTGTGTCCCCTGGTTCTGGCCCCGTCGAGGACTAAGGAGGGGGGTGATCGAGTTAAGAGCCACACAGCACAATGTGAAACGTGCTGCCAGACTGTCCACCAGCAAGGCTCAGAGCATTAGAGTGCCTGATTCCCCTCATTTCCACCAACATTTGTACTACCCAACACATATATTTTACAAAATCGGCATCTTATTATTATTTTTGCATTTCCCCCCAAATTACTGGTGAAATTGAGTATCTCTACACAGACTCATTCACTTTTCAGGTTTTTCCTTCTTCCAATTGTCCATTGTTCTCTGCGGGTTGCTCATCTCTTACTGATTTGTCAGAGACCCTTGCATGTTCTAGATAGTAATCCTTTATCAATTCCAGTATTGTAAACACCATATTATCAATACCATCTGTCCTCTGCCTGTTAACCCTATTTCCAACGGACCAACATTTTTAATTCTGATGTAGTCAAACCCATCAGCAAGTCATCCTCTGGGTTGTGATGTGTAAAGGACCATATTTCAGAAGTCCCACCCTATCTGAAGGTTGCAAGAGTATGCCGAACACTTTCTAATAATTCTATAGTTTTACTCCTCACCCACAGTATTTAATCCATTTATATTTAACCTATCTAGATTCACCATGTGTGTGGTATGAGATCGTAGGAAATCAATCTAATGTTTTCCTCTGTATAGTCAAATTTCCTTATGGTGGAAATCAGATAATTTATCCTTTCCTGTCTGGTTTGTGATTCCATCTCTCTTATATACTATGTTTCCATATATAAAGGGTGGGGTTTTAAGCTCTCTATTCTGTTTTTTCTATCATGGTGTGGTAGATGGAATTCTAAGATGGCCCCAAGAGGTCACCCTGGTGCATCTGCTGTGTATGATCCTCTCCCCTAGAGTCCTATGGTGGAGGCATTGCTCCTATAATTTCAAATGTGAGCAGGATTCAGTGTAAAGGAGCTCCTCTGTTGCTGGTTCTAGAGATGGCGGGCCCACCTGGTAAGGAATGCAGACGGCCTCTGGTTGATGAGAGCAGCTCCAGGCTGACAGGCAGCAAGGAAATAGGGTCCTCAGTCCTACAACCACAAGGAACTGACTTTGGCCAACACCTTGAGTGAACCTGGAAGTGTATTCTTCCTTGGGCTCCTAGAGAGGAAGGAAGTAGCTGACACCTACACTGAGAGATGCCCCCTGACCAGAGAACCCAGCCACACTACCCCAGACTTCTGACTCACCGAACTAGAAGATAACTAATTGTTTTGAGTCACGAGTTTGTACTAATTTGTTACACAGCAGTGAAAATGAATCCATTGTCTTTGTAGGAGGTCTCCATCATACGGCCAACAACCACCACCAACTCTGAGCCCTTCACTTTCAAACCAGACTGGGCAATTTGGGGACATTCTGGCTTCTACGTGTTTTAGAATGAGTTGAAGTCCATCCAAAAATTCAGCTGGTACTTTCACACAATTACATGGAATTTATAGATTAATGTGGGAAGATTTGCCATTTTTACAATTTTAAGCACCCATAAAAAGAGTCTCTTTCCATTTTATTCATGTTTTCCTTTAAGTCTGTTATGGAATGAATGTTTGGGTCCTCCCCAAATGCTTAGAAGCCCTAACCCCCAATATGATGGTGCTTGGGGATGGGGCTTCGGAGAGGTAATTAGGGTAAGATGAGGTCCTAAAAGTGGGTCTGTATGAGGAGATTAGTGCCCTAATAAGAAGAGACACCAGAGAACTTTCTCTGTCGCTTGCTCCATCGTGTGAAGACCCAGCAAGAAGGCAGCCGTCTGCAAGCCAGGAAGAGGGCTCTCACCAGAGCCCGACATTGCTGGCACCCTGATCTCAGACTCTCAGCTTCCAGAACTGTGAGAAGTACATTTCTCTTATTCCAGCTCCATGTCCCCATCCCCAATCCATGGTATTTTGTGACAGCAGAGCCCAAGGGGACCAATACAATGTCCTTTAAATGTTTTCAATTTTCTTTCTCCATATTTTCATGTCTTCTTTTGCGGACTTTACATTTCTTAAATTTTAATCTTTTTCCTTTATAATGGTTTTCTGCATTTGCTTCTGGCTTAATTTCTAGATACGTCATAGTTTTTGTTCCTCTTGTGAGTGTATCTCTTTTTCTATTATATTTCTAATTGGTTAATACTGGTATAGAGGAAAGCCACTAATTTTAGTAAGTTGATCTTGTATTCAGCAATCTTGCTAAACTCTATTATTAGTTCCAATCAATTTTCTGTTCTTTCTGGTGGGTTTCTATGAAGATGATATATAATCTGTGGGTAATGACAGAGGTGCCTCTTCCCTCTTCCCTTCCAATCCCTTCATTTTCTCATGTTATGGAATTAGCCAGTGCCTCCTGTAAATAGCGTGTATAGCTGTGGTGTGTTTACTTGTTCTGTTTCCAGCATTAAAGGAAATGAATCTAGGGCTTCCCTGCTGGTGCAGTGGTTGAGAGTCCACCTGCCGATCCAGGGTACACAGGATCATGCCCCGGTCTGGGAAGATCCCACATGCCGCGGAGCGGCTAGGCCCGTGAGCCATGGCCGCTGAGCCTGCGCATCCGGAGCCTGTGCTCTGCAACGGGAGAGGCCACATCAGTGAGAGGCCCACATACTGAAAAAAATAAATAAATAAATAAAGAATCTAAAGTTTGTCTACAGAGTAGTAGGTTTTCTGGAAACTTTTAATATGCAAAACCTTTATCACATTAAGAGTGTTCATTTCTACTCAGCGTTTCCTGAGGATTTTTTCAAATCACAAAAAGACACTGAACTTTATCAAATACTTTGCTGCATCTTTTAAGAGTCATTTTGCTCCTTTGGTCCGATAATATGGTAAATAACCCTGAGAGAATTTCTGGTGTTCTTGCAGTCCTGGAATAAACTCAACTAGATCATTTTTCAAAATACTCTGTAGGTTTAATTAGCTAGCAGCTTATTTGGAATTTTGCCTCTATTTTTATAAGTGAAATAGACCTATTGTTTTCCTTGTATTGACCATATCTGAACTTGGGATAAATGTTATTTTCACCTCATAAGTTGGCAGATTTCCCTTATATTCTATTTCATTTTCTGGAACAACTTCTTTAAGAGTATTTATCTGATCCTTAACTGTTTCGTAGAACTCTCATCTAGAGCTCTCTGTCACTGAGGATGTTTTGAGGGGAACGTCTTCGATTGTTATTTCAATTTCTTAAGAGCTCAAGTTTATTATGTTATTCCAATCTTCTGTCTCTTTGTTTTATGTTTTTGACTGCTTGATCTATCAGTTTCTAAGAGGGAGATTTTAAATGACAGTTTTAATTGTTGATTTATCTAGTTTAATCCACAGTTTCTTTGCCTGTGGCTTCATGTATTCCAACGTTATCTTTTTAGGAGAACATATGTTCGTGACTGCTATATTTTTTCCACAATACTTTTTTCATTGAGGCCTAATTTACACATAGTTAAATGCACAGATTAGAAGTATACAGTTTGATGATTTTGACAAATGTGTACACCATGTACCCAACTCCCAAATCAAGATGTGGAACATTTCTTCACCCCAGATAATTATCACATGGCCCATTCCAGTCACTGTTCTTACTTTCCAACAATAACTAGTTTGCCTGTTGCAGAACTTCCTGTAAATAGAATTGTACGGTAGGCATTCATTTTTTTTCAAGACTTATTCATGCAACATAATGCTTTGGATATTCATTCACGGTCTTGCATGTATCAATCACACAAAATCAATTCCTTTTTTCTGCGAAGTAGTAAACCACAGTTTACCCATTCTCCTGTTGTTGGTCATTTGGGCTATTTCTAGCGTTTAGTTATCATGAATAAAATTTCTATGAATAGTTTTATACAAGTATTTTATGCTTTCATACCTCTTAAGTTAGTAGCTAAGAGTAGAACTGCTTAATTATGAACTAAGTGTATATTACTTGTATAAGTAATCGTTAAAGGATTTTCCAAAGCGGTTGGAGCACTTGACGTTTTCACAGTAATTTATGAGAAGCCTGATTGTTCTGTGTTCTCAGCCGCCCTTGATATTGTCAGTTTTTAATTTTAGTCATTCTGTGGGTATGAAATGGGCTAAATTCATTGTGGTATTAGATTGCATTTCTCTGGTCACTAATAATGCTAAGTTACCTTTGCACGCACATATTGGCCACTTGTATATCTTTTTTGGTGAAGTATCTGCGGTGTGCTCCAAGGACAAAGAAAAAGATAAACTCAAAGAGCCAATATTGCCAGAACAAAGAGTTACAGGACTCCTATCACTCTGTCACAATGTGACCATTGCAATGTCCCAGAGCCCTCCCAAGCAGCATGCCCTGTCCCTTTCCCATTCCATATAAGGAAAGACATTTGCCCCGTTTTTCTCCCACTCAGCACACTGAAAGTACACATACTCTGCCCAGTCAGCAGACGACTTAACAGGTTCCCTGGCTATAAAAACAGGCAAGCAACCCATGCTCATTGTTGGCTCTCCCTGGCTACCAGGAAGTCGGCCCACTGTTTTTGCAGTGACCCTTCTCTTTAATAAACTCTATCTTCCTTACATTCTGCCTTGTGTCTGGAAATTCTTTTCCAACCCGCGTGTGGACCACAACAGTATCTATGCAAATATTTTACTCATATTTTATAGGGCTATCTTTTTCATTTTGATTTATAGTAGTTATGTATATATTTGGGCTATAAGTCCTTTTTCAAATATATGTACTGTAAATATTTTCTCCCAATCTGTTGCTTGCATTTTCACTTTACTAAAAGGAGTCTTTTAATGAGCAGAGCTGAAATCTTTAATTTTTATAAAATCCAGCTTATCATTCTTTTCCTTTATACTTAGCATTTTTGGACCCTAAGAATGCATGCTCGCACCAAGGTCCCATAGACATTTTCCAGTGATTTATCTTTTAAATTTAGGTCAATGATCCACATTAAAACAATTTTGTATGGTGTGACGATAGAGTCAAGATTCATTTTTTTCCCATATGGTTATCAAGTTGTTCCAGTATCATTTGTTGGAAAGAGCTTCCTTTCCCCGTGGAATTACACTGGAGCTTTCATCACATTTCAATTGGCCATATATGTGTGAATCTATTTCTAGACTCTATATTCTGTTACATTATCTGTTTGTCTAACCACATGCCAATACCATACTGAAATAATTACTGTATCATTATGGCCATTCTTGAAATCAAGTGGTGCAGGTCCATCAACATTGTTTATCTATTACATTCTTGTGTTGGCTATCCTAGGTTCTTTATATCTCCATATAAATTTTTTTTGTGTGGTACGCGGGCCTCTCACTGTTGTGGCCTCTCCCTTTGCGGAGCACAGGCTCCGGACGCACAGGCTCAGCGGCCATGGCTCATGGGCACAGCCGCTCCGCGGCATGTGGGATCTTCCCGGACTGGGGCACGAACCCGCGTCCCCTGCATCGGCAGGCGGACTCTCAACCACTGCGCCACCAGGGAAGCCCCATATAAATTTTTGAACAGCTTTACTGAGATATAATAACTGACATACAATTAACTGCATATATTTTAAGTGTAAAATTTGATAGGATTTGAAATATATGTATATACCTGTGAAACCATCCCCACTATCAGGCAAATGAATATATCCATCGTCCCCTGAAGTTTCCTTTGGTCCCTTTGTAATGGCTACGTTCCCTCCTCCCCTCCCTCCAGACAACCCCTGACATGCTTTCTGCACTCAGATTAGTATGTACTTTCTAGAGTTTACTTATATGGAATCTACTGTATATATATTTTTTAAATCTGGTATCTTTCACTCAATTTTTCTGAGATCCATACATATTAAGTGTATCAATAATTATTTTCTTTCATTGCTTGGTAGCATTTCATTCTATGAATATACTAAAATTTATTTATCCAGCTACTGATTGCTGGAGATTTGGGGTTGCTTCCCATTTGGAGGCATTAAAAACAGACCCACTATGAATATTCGTGTACAAGTATGTTTGTCAACATGTGCTTTCTTTTCTCTTGTGTAAATATCTGAGAGTGGCATGGCCAGAACATATGGTGGGGGTATGTTTCACGTTTTAAGGAACCGCCAAACTGTTTTTCAAAGTGGCTGTGGTGTTTTGCACCCACACCAGCAATAGATGAGAGTTTCAGTTGCTCCACATTTTTGTCAGCATTTGGTTTGGTTCGTCTTTTCATTTTAGCCATACTCTAGCCTGCAGTGCTATTTCATTGTGTTTTTTTCATTTTTATTTTATATTGGAGTATAGTTGATTTACAATGTTGTGTTAGTTTCAGGTGTACAGCAAAGTGATTCAGTCATACATATACATATATCTATTCTTTCTCAGATTCTTTTCCCATACAGGTTATTACAGAGTATTGAGTAGAGTTACCTGTGTTATACAGTAGATCCTTGTTGGTTATCTATTTTATATACAGCAGTGTGTATATGTTAATCCCAAACTCCTAATTTATTCCTCCCCTGCTTTCCTCTTTGGTAACCATAAGTTTGATTTCCATGTCTGTGAGTCTGTTTCTGTTTTGTAAATAAGTTTTATAGATTTTAGTTTTTTGTATCATTTTTTTTAGATTTCACATATAAGTGACATGATATGACATTTGTCTTTGACTTACTTCACTTAGTATGATCATGTCTAGGTCCATCAATGTTGCTGCAAATGGCATTATTTCATTCTTTTTTATGGCTGAGTAGTATTCCATATATATATATATATGTACCACATCTTCTTTATCCAGTCTTCTGTCAATGGACATTTAGGCTGCTTCCATGTCTTGGCTATTGTAAATAGTGCTACTATGAACATTGGGGTTCATGTATCTTTTCAAATTATGGTTTTCTCTGGGCATAAGCTCAAGAGTGGGATTGCTAGATCATATGATAGCTCTATTTTTTGTTTTTTTAAGGAAACTCCATGCTGTGGTTTTAATCTGTAGTTCATATATGATACAAAGGTTGAGCCTATTTTTCTGTTTATTTGTCATCTATATGTCTTCCTTGGTGAAGTGTATATTCAAGTATTTTGTGCACTTTAAAAATTCGTTGTTTTTTTTAAAACGTCTTTATTGGAGTATAATTGCTTTACAATGGTGTGTTAGTTTCTGCTTTATAACAAAGTGAATCAGCTATACATATACATATATCCGCATATATCCTCCCTCTTGTGTCTCTCTCCCACCCTCCCTATCCCACCCCTCTAGGTGGTCACAAAGCACTGAGCTGATCTCCCTGTGCTATGTGGCTGTATTTGATAGTATAGATAAGTCCATGCCAATCTCTCACTTCATCCCACCTTACCCTTCCCCCTCCCTGTGTCCTCAAGTCCATTCTTTATGTCTGCATCTTTATTCCTGTCCTGTCCCTAGGTTCTTTACAACCTTTTTTTTTTTTTTTAGATTCCATATGTGTGTGTTAGCATACAGTATTTGTTTTCCTCTTTCTGACTTACTTCACTCTGTATGACAGACTCTAAGTCCATCTACCTCACTACAAATAACTCAATTTCGTTTATTTTTATGACTGAGTAATATTCCATTGTATATATGTGCCACATCTTCTTTATCCATTCATCTGTTGATGGACACTTAGGTTGCTTCCACATCCTGGCTATTGTAAATAGAGCTGCAATGAACATTGTGGTACATGACTCTTTTTGAATTATGGTTTTCTCAGGGTATATGCCCCATAGTGGGATTGCTGGGTCGTATGGTAGTTCTATTTTTAGTTTTTTAAGGAACTTCCATACTGTTCTCCATAGTGGCTGTATCAATTTACGTTCCCACCAATAGTGCAAGAGTGTTCCCTTTTCTCCACACCCTCTCCAGCACTTATTGTTTGTAGATTTTTTGATGATGGTCATTCTGACTGGTGTGAGATGATATCTCATTGTAGTTTTGATTTGCATTTCTCTAATGATTTGTGATGTTGAGCATCCTTTCATGTGTTTGTTGGCAATCTGTATATCTTCTTTGTAGAAATGTCTATTTAGGTCTCCTGCCCATTTTTGGATTTGGGTTGTTTGTTCTTTTGCTATTGAGCTGCATGAGATGCTTGTAAATTTTGGAGATTAATCCTTTGTCAGTTGCTTCATTTGCAAATGTTTTCTCCCATTCTTACAGTTGCCTTTTCGTCTTGTTTATGGATTCCTTTGCTGTGCAAAAGCTTTTAAGTTTCATTAGGTCCCATTTGTTTATTTTTGTTTTTATTTCCATTTCTCTAGGAGGTGGGACAAAAAGGATTTTGCTGTGATTTATGTCATAGAGCGTTCTGCCTATGTTTTCCTCTAAGGGTTTTAAAGTGTCTGGAGGTGGGTCAAAAAAGATCTTGCTGTGATTTATGTCATAGAGTGTTCTGCCTATGTTTTCCTCTAAGGGTTTTAAAGTGTCTGGAGGTGGGTCAAAAAAGATCTTGCTGTGATTTATGTCATAGAGTGTTCTGCCTATGTTTTCCTCTAAGAGTTTTATAGAGTCTGGCCTTACATTTAGGTCTTTAATCCATTTTGAGTTTATTTTTGTGTATGGTGTTAGGGAGTGTTCTAATTTCATCCTTTTACATGTAGCTGTCCAGTTTTCCCAGCACCACTTATTGAAGAGGCTGTCTAAAAATATGGAACGCTTCACGAATTTGCGTGTCATCCTTTCACAAGGGCCATGCTAATCTTCTCTGTATTGTTCCAATTTTAGTATATGTGCTGCCGAAGCAAGCACAGGTTTTGTTTTTTTACTATTGAGTTTTGAACATTTTTATATATTCTAGATACAAGTCCTTTATCAGATATATGCTTTGAAAATATTTTCTCCTAATCTGTAATTTGTCCTTTCATTCTCTTAAGAGTGTCTTTTGAAGAGCAGTTTTCAATTTGGTGAAGCATAATTTATCAATTCGTTCTTTCGTGAATCACACTGTTAATATCATATCCAAGAAATCTTTGCCTAACTCAAGGTCACAAAAATTTTCTCTTATATTTTCCTTTAGAAGATTTATGGTTTTAGGTTTTACATTTAGGTCTAAAACCTGTTTTGAGTTAATCTTTGTATATGGTGCAAGTTACAGATCAAAGTTCAACTTATGGGCTACTGGTACCCAATTGACCGAGCACCATTGATTGAAAAGACCTCCATTTCCCCATTTTTGTACTCTTGTCAAAAATCAGTTTTGCAGTCCAATTCTAAACTCACTGTTCTGTTCCATTAAACTATTTGTCCATATCATACTATAGCTTTTTTTTTTACATAGTTACAAAACATTATTTCTTGTGATAGGGACTTTGAAAATCTACTCTCTTAGCAGCTTTCCAGTATGCGACACAGTGTTATTAATTATAGTTACCATGCTGTACATTATATCCCATTGACTTATTAATTTTATAACTGAAGATTGTACCTTTTGACCCCTTCACCCACTTTACCCACTCCTCCACCCCCACCTCTGGCAACCACCAGTCTATTCTCTGTATCTGTGAGCTTGGTTTTTGTTGATGTTTGTGTCGTTTGTTTGTTTTTAATTCCACATGTAAGGGAGATCATACAGTGTTTATATTTATCTGTCTGATTTAATTCACTTAGCATAATGCCCTCAAGGTCCATCCATGTTGTCGTAAATTGCAAGATTTCATTCTTTTTTTATGGTTGAATAGTACTTCATTGTATATATACACCACATTTTTTCATCCATTCATCCAGCAATGGACACTTAGGTTGTTTCCACGTCTGGGCTATTGCAAATAATGCTGCAATGAACATGGGGTGGTGTATATATCTTTTCAAGTTAGTGTTTTTACATGATAGTTTTTTAATAAGTCTGGAAATCAGAGTTAACCTCTTAACTTTACTTTTATTTTTTCAAACTTATTTTGGCCATGTTAGGTCCTACGCATTTTTATGTAAATTTTAGAATTGGCTTTTCCATTTCTACCAAAAATAAAGCCTGTTGGGTTTTTTATTGTGATTGCATTAAATCTATAGATCAATTTGGGTCGATTTGCAATTTTAACAGTACTTAGTTTTCTGATTCATGAACAAGAGACTTCTTCTCAATTGTTCACCTCAATTGTTTCCTGTCTCTCAGGGATCACTGTTCTTCTTTGCCTGATGCTGAGGGTCTTGAAAGACATTGTTTTATATGTTTGTCTTATTACTGTGGTTTCCGAGGAAAGAGTGCATTTGATCCCTGTTACTCCATCTTAGCTGGAGATGGAAGTCCATTTCTATATAAATTTTAGAATCAGTTTATCAAATTCTATTAGAAAGCCTGCTGGGATATTGATTGAGATTATGTTGAATCTGTAGACCAATATGGGGAGAATTGACATTTTAATAACATTGAGTCTCCGACTTATGACTATGGCACAGCTCCCCATGTATTTGCGTCTTCTTTAATTTACGAACACAATACATTTAATTTTTTATGTTTTATGTTCTTTTTAATGGTATTATGTTTAAATTTCATTTTTCAGTTGTTCTTCCTAGCATTTAGAAATAAATTTGATTTTTGTATACTCACCATTTATCCTGAAACTTTGCTAAATTAACTTATTACTTCTAGAATAAGGGGGTTTTGGGGTAGATTTTTAAAAGAGATTTTCATATACAGAATCATGTTATCTGAGTATAAAGAAAGTTTACTTCTTTCTTTGTAATTTTTATATCTTTTACACTTCCCTTGCTTTATTGCAATTGCTATGACCTCCAGAACAATGTGGAATAGAAGTAGTAAGAGTGAAAATCTTTGCCTTGTTTTTCATCTTGGGGGAGAAAGTTCAGGCTTTCACTATCAAGTGTGACATTAGCTATAGGGGTTTTTTTGGGTACATTTCCTTTTTTGTGGAAGTTTTCTTGTATTACTAGTTCACTGAGAGCTTTTTTTAAATTTTTAAATCATAGGTAAACATTGAACATTATAAATGCTTTTTATGCATCTATCAGATAGATGATCATATAATTTTTCTCCTTAATTTGTTAATGGGGTGACTTACCCTGAACTATTTTTTAAATTGTTAACTGAAATTTGCATTCCAGACATAAATTTAAGTTTGCCATTATGTATTATCATTTTATATACTGTTGGATTTGATTTGCTAATATTTTGAAAATTTTTGCCTCCAGTCCCTGAACAATATTGATCTGTAATTTTCTGTTTCTTATAATATGATTTTCAGATTTTGGTATCAGATGGTCCTCATAAAATGCATTGGGAAATGTTCATTCCTATTTTCTGAAAAACTTTGCCTAGCGTTGGTATTATTTCTTCCTTAAAAGTCTGATAGAAATAAAAAATGAAGCCATCTGGGCCTGAAGTTTCGTGGGCCTTTAATTATAAATTCAAGTTCCATAATAAATAAATATAGGAATTTTCAGATTTTCTGTTTTTTCTTATCTTTAGTAAGTTGAGTTTTTCAAGGGAATTTTCCATTTCATATAAGTTGTTGAATAAATTTGCATAAATTTGCTCATGATGTTCCCTTATTATCTTAGTAGTGTCTGTAAAATAGTAGTGATGGTCTCTCCTTCATTCCTGATATTGAAGGTTTGTTTTTTCTCTATTTTAAAAAATCAGTCTTGCTAGATTTGTATCCATTTATTAATGTTTTTAAAGAAGTGACTTTTGGGTTTCTTGACTTTTTGTATTGCTTGGCCATATTCTATGTAATCTACTTCCACGCTATCTTAACATAGAAGATAAGTCATTGATTTCAAATTTGTATTCTTTTTTTTTTTTTTTTTTTTTTTGCTGTACGCGGGCCTCTCACTGCTGTGGCCTCTCCCGTTGCAGAGCAACAGGCTCCGGACGCACAGGCTCAGCGGCCGTGGCCCACAGGCACAGCCGCTCCGCGGCACGTGGGATCCTCCCGGACCAGGGCACGAACCCGTGTCCCCTGCATCGGCAGGCGGACTCCCAACCACTGCGCCACCAGGGAAGCCCCTGTATTCTTTTTTAATATAAACATTTTAACCTACAATGTTCCTTTAAAATTGATTTAACTGAGTCCCACATATCTTTTAAAATATTAATTTTAAGAATACTTTTAGATTTATAAAAATTTTAGAAAGACAGTACAAAGAGTTCCTTTACACTATATACCTAGCTTCCCTATTGTTAATATCTCACAGGTATGATGTAAGTATGCATACAGATATAAGACAGATTTGTCACAACTAATGAACAAATACTGATACATTATTATTAACTAAAGTCCATACTTTATGTGGATTTCCCAAGTTTTTGCCAAATGCCCTTTTTTAGTTCCAGGATCCCATCCAGGGCACATGCAACATTTTGTCATCATGTCTCTTAAGTTTCCTCTGTGACCATTTTTCAGACTTCCCTTGTTTTTGGTGATTTTGACAGTTTTGAGGACTACTGGTTAGGTACTTTGTAAATGTGTGTACCCCATGTATTTTGACATGTTGCATTTTCATCAAGTTTGAGAGTTTTCTAATTTCTCTTGTCTTTTTTACCCACCCATTGGTTATTTAGAAGTGCATTACTTCATATCCCCAAATTCGAAAATTTCTAGTTATCTTTTCTGTATTGATTTCTACTTTAATTCCATTTCAGTCAGAGAACTTACTCTTCATTAATTCTTCTGAAATACTATACTAAAATTTGCTTTATAACACAACATATGTTCTGTCTTGATGAAGTTTCATGGGCAAGAGGAAAGAATGTGTATTCTGCATTTGTTGGCTGTAATAGTCTATAAATGTCAGTTACACCAATATGGTGGAGAGTGTTATTCAAATGTCCTATATCTTACAGATTTTTGGTCTACTTGTTCCACAAATTTATGAAAGAGGAACATTATAGTCTCCAACTATAATTGTGGACATGTTATCCCTCCCTTTATTTTGTCAAATTTTGCTTCGTGTATTTTGAAGCTCTGTTTTAAGGTGCAAATGCATTTAGGATTAGTAAGTCTCCTTAATGAATTGATACTTCTAGTATGAAATGTCCCTCTTTAACACCAGGAGAATCCGTTTACGTCTAATGTAACTATGGGTATGGTCAGGTTTAAATAAACTATCTAGCTATTTGTTTTCTTTTTTAACATCTTTATTGGAGTATAATTGCTTTACAATGGGGTGTTAGTTTCTGCTTTATAACAAAGTGAATCAGTTATACATATACATATGTTCCCATATCTCTTCCCTCTTGCATCTCCCTCCCTCCCACCCTCCCTATCCCACCCCTCTAGGTGGTCACAAACCACCTTAGCTATTTGTTTTCTATTTGTCCCTCTTGTCCTTTTCCTTTGTTCCTCCTTTCCTGCCTTAATCAAGTATATTTAACAATCCATTCTATCTCCTATTTTGGATATTTAAGTATATTTCTTTGCATTATTCTTTTCATGATTACTATAAGGATCACAACATGTAAGCACGTCTGCCTTGAATGAATAATATATCCCTGAATATATAAGAATCTTATAGCAGTATGTTATTTACCCCTCTCTCATTTTTTGTGCAATTGTATATATTTCATTTCTACATGTAAGAAACTCCACATTACATTGCTGCATTGTTATAACAGCAATCACTTGTTTTAAAGAAATTAAGAAAAAATAGTCTCTTTATTTACTACATATTTACTATTTTCATTGATCTTCATGTTCTCTCCGATAGTCTATCTAGTAATATATCCCTTCATCATAAAGAATTTCCTTTAGAATTTCTTTTTCTTTCTTTCTTTCTTTTTTTTATAATTTCTTATTTCAGCACTTCGTCATACTTTTTGTTTTTAAATAGCTTTATTGAAGTATAATTGATAGACAATAAGCTTCATACATTGATTATATAATGTGATGAGTTTATATACATGCATACACCTGTGAAACAATCACTATGATCAAGGTAATAGATCCATCACCTCCAAAAGTTCCCTTGTGCCCCTTTGTGTCTCTGTGTGTGTATGTGTGTGTGTGTTAAGAACCCTTAACCTGAGATTTTACAAAATTAAAATTTTAACAAAATTTAAAATTAAAAAATATTAAGAGCATAGTAAATTATTGTCCACTCTAGGCATTATTCTGTACAGGAGATCTCTTGAACTAATTCATCTTGCATAACTGAAACTTGACACCAATTGAGCAACAACTGCCCTCTCCCCACTCCTCCAAGCCTGAATTCTGAAAACAGAAAGAGAAAAGTGACTCATCACATACAGGGGAGCTCCCATGAGCCTATTAGTATATTTCTCAGCAGAAACCTTGCAGGCCAGAAATGAGTGGGGTGATATATTCCCATATGAAAGAGAAAACTGCCAACCAAGAATACTGTATTTGGCAAAACTAGCCTTCAGAAATGAAGGAAAAGATAAAGACTTCCCCAGACAAACTAAAGCTGAGGTAGTTCATCTCCTAGACCTACCTTACAAGAAAAGCCAAAGGGAATTCTTCAAGTTGAAATGAAAGGATGTTAATTTGTTACATGAAAACACATGAAAGTATAAAACTTAACTAGAAAGGTAAGTATATAGACGAGCATAGTTGAAAAAAATGAAAAGTCGAAAGTTTTAGCAAAGAAATAGAAAATATTTAAAAATTCCGAATGAAAATTATAGAATGGGAAAATACAATAGCCAAATTAATAATATCAGTGGATGTGCTCAACAGCAGAATGGGAAGGACAGAAAGAAGAATCACTGAACTTGAAAAGAGAAAATAGACTTTAAAACTGAAGAGAGTTTCAGGGACCTATGTGACTATAACATGAAGGTAATATTCATGTCTTTGGAGTCCCAGAAGGAGAGGGGAAATAGGGTGGGGCTGGCTGAAAAAACCCCAAATTTGGCAAAAAACCCCCCATAAACCTAAATATTTAAGAAACTAAATGAACTCCAAAGAGATATAAATCCATGGCAAGACATGTCACAGTAAAACTCCTGAACACTAAAGACTATATATATATATATGTAGTCTTTTTTTCTAAACTTCCCTTGAAATAGTAAAATGATGACATCAGTAGACTGTGATGTTATGTATATAAACTAGTTCAACCACTAAGAAAAGTTATACAAAGGTATACTCAAAAAGAAGTGAAGAAATGGAGCAAAGATTGCAGTAAGATTGCTATATTTTCTCAGAATTAAATTATTAATCTGAAGTACATTGTGATAAATTTAATATACATATTGTATTCCATAGAATGATTAAGAGAAAATATATAGCTAAAAAAGTCAAAGAGGAATAAAAATTGCATCTTGAAAATTGCTTTAAACAATATAGGAGGCAGGAAAAGAGTAACAAAAACACATGAGTCATATAGAATACAAATTGCAAAGTGGTGGACATAAACCCAACCACCTTGATAATTATATTAAATATGAATGGATTAAATGCACCAATTGAAAGTTGGAGCTTGTAAAACTGCATGAAAAACAAAATCCAACTAGTTGGTGACTATGAAAGACACACTTTAGATTCAAAGATACAAATAGATTGAAAGTGAAAGGATGGGAAAAGGTAGTAATTTTAAAAGACCTGCAATAGCTATAATAATATGAGGCAAAATAGACTTTAAGACAAGAGACATTACTAGAACCAAACAGGAGCATTTCATAATGATAAAGAATCGATACATCAGGGAGAAAGAATAGTTATGAATGTATATACACCTAAAAACAGAGCCCTAAAATAATGAAACAAAGACTGACAGAACGGAGAAGAGTAATAGATACTTCAACAATTTTATACTTATATTTAATATAGTTAATTTAAACAATCTTCTTTTGGTAAATGATAGAACAAATAGACAGAAAATCTATAAGAATATATAAGACTTAAAAACCACTAGCAAACATGACCTAACTAATACATATAGAACAATCCACCCAACAGCAGAAAAACACACATTTTTTTTTTCAAGTACACCTGCAACATTCCCCAGTATAAATCATATACTAGGCATAAAAAGTAGTCAACAAATTTAAAATAATTGAAATAACATAAAGTATCTTTTCTGACCACAACAAGTTAAATTAGAAATCAACAACAGAAAGAAATCAGGGAAATACTCATATACCTGGAAATCAAACATCACACTTCTAAATAATGCATGAATCAAAGAAGAAATAAAAAGGAATTGTAAAAGTATATCAAACAGAATGAAAATATGGCATTAAAATTTGTGATGTAATCAAAGCCATGTTTAGAGGCAAATTTTATATTTAAAATATTATATTAGAAAAGAAGAAAGATTTAATAAAATCAAGATTGAAAGAGGAGACAACAATACAGAATTCTGGGAAGTAAAAGGATTTTAAGGGAAGGTTATGAACCTTCCCTTAAAATTTTTGTCAAAAACGTAAACAGTTTAGATAAGGAAAAGTTCCTGGAAAATCATAAAATATCAAACCTTAGTAAAGAAGAAAAAGGAAAATCTCTAAGCAAAGAAATGGGAATTAGTAATTTAAAACCTTCCCCAAAATAAAGCTCAGGTCAGGATGACTTCACTGGTGAGTTCTACCAAACATTTAAGGAAAAAATAACAGCAACCCTTCACTAAACCTTTCAAAATACAGAGGAGTATAAAATACTTCCCAGGAAGTATTCAATTTATGAAGCCATATTCTCCTGATATCAAAAATTGACAAAGACATCACAAGAAAACAAAACTACGGACCAATCTCCCTCATGAAAATTGATGCCACGATCTTAGCAAATTGATCCAAGTGATAAATGAGGATGATTTTACATGATAAGCAGGAAGGCTTATCCCAGAAATAGAAGGTTGGTTGACATCCAAAAGTCAAATAATGTAGTACACCATATTAAGAGAATAAAGGCAGGAAACAACCATATCAATAGATCCAATAAAATCACTTGACAAAATCTAATACCCATTCATGATAAAAGTTCTCAAAAAACTAGGAATAGAAGGGCTCTTTCTCAACCTGATGAAGTGCATCTACAAAAAACCTATAGCTACCATCATACTTAATAGTGGGAAAAATGAATGTTTTCTCTGTAAGGTTGGGGAGAAGACAAGAATATCTGCTCTTATCACTTCCCTTCAATATGTGCTGGAGGTTCTAGTCAGTGCAATAAGGCAATAAAAGAAAATTAAAGGCAGACAATTTGGACAAGAAGAAGGAAAATTGTCTTTATTCTCAGATGACATGATCTTACATATAGAAAATACTAAGGTATCTATAAAATTACTACCAGAACTAATAAGAAAGTTTAGCAAGGTCACAAGATATGAGCACAAAAAATCAATTCTATCTGTATATACTATCAATGAACAATCTGAAGAAAAAATTAAGAAAATAATCCCACTGATGAAAGCATCAAACATATTTAGGAATAAATTTAACAAGGGAAATGCACAAATTTTATATTAAAAACTGTAAGAGAAATTAAAGCAGACAAATTAATCAAGAGATATACCATTTTCATGGATTGGAAGACAATATTTGTAAGAGTCCATTCCTTTCAGCTTTTTGCTGTTCATTGTGATGCTATCCATGGGCTTGTCATATAAAGCCTTTATTATGCTGAGGTATCAATAATTTCCTGTACCTAATTTCTTGAGCGTTTTCATCATGAAAGGATGTTGAATTTTGTCAAATGCCTGTAATTGGCCTGTAATTTTCATTTCTTCTAGTGTCCTTATCTGGCTTTGGTATGAGAATAATGCCGGCCTTGTAAAATAAGTTTGAAAGTGTTTGCTTTAACTTTCTTGGAAGAGTTTGAAAAGGATTGGCATTCATTCTTCTTTAAATATTTGGTAGAATTTACCTATGAAGACTGGGCTTTTCTTTGGGGGAGGTTTTTGATTACCATTTCAATCTCCTTACTCATCATTTGCCTGTTCAGATTTTCTATTTCTGGGTATACATCCAAAGGAAACAAAATCAGGATCTCAAAGAGATATCTGCACTATTATTCACAGTAACCAAAATATGGAAACAACCTATGCATCTGTCAATGTATGAACAGATTAAAACATGTGGTACATATATACAATAAAATATCATTCAGCCATAAAAAAAAGAAGAAAAACCTGCCATTTGGGACAACAGTGATGAACCCAGAGGACATTATGCTAAATGAAATAAACTAGACACAGAAAGACAAATACCATATGATCTCAATTATATTTGAAACCTAAAAAAATAGAACTCATAACCAGAGAGTAGACTGGTTGTCACAAGGGGTTGGGGGGTGGGAGAAACAAGGAGATGTTGGTCAAAGGGTACAAACCTCCAGTTATAAGATGCATAAGTTCTGAGGATCTAATGTACAGCATGGTGACTATAGTTAATAATAATATATTGTAAACTTGACATTTGCTAAGAGAGAAGATCTTAAGTATTTTCACCACACCACCCCCCCAAAAAAATGTTGAGGTGATGGATTAACTTGATTGTGGAAATCACTTCACAATGCATACATATATTGAATCATCACATTGCACTCTTTAAATGTATACAATTTTTACTTGTCAACTCTACCTCAATGAAGCTGGAAAAAAATAAAAGTCAAAAAAGTCCAAATAGGGGCTTCCCTAGTGGCACAGTGGTCAAGAATCCACCTGCCAATGCAGGGGACAGGGGTTCAAGCCCTGGTCCAGGAAGATACCACATGCAACTAATCCCGTGCGCCAAAACTACTGAGCCTGTGTGCCACAACTACTGAAGCCCATGCACCTAGAGCCCGTGCTCTGCAACAAGAGAAGCCACCGCAATGAGAAGTCCACGCACCTCAACACAGAGCAGCCCTCGCTCGCCACAACTAGAGAAAGCCCATGCGCAGCAGAGAAGACACAACGCAGCCATAAATAAATAAATTTATTTTTACAAAAACTTATTTAAAAAACGCCAAATAATACAACCCCAAAAAGACAATAATAATAGAATGTGACAGAATTGTTATGGAGGTGAATTCAAGGGCAGGAGATGGTCAGCTGACACAGAGAGTGGGAGACAGAGTAAGGTGAGAGGTGGTAGCTCAGCCGAGTCTTAAAGGATGAAGAGTGACCCATGGGAGAGAAGAGGGGGCATTCTGGGCAGAGATGGACAATCTGCTAAAGGTGTGGAAGGTTATGTTATGTGATGACCAGAACTATCGTTTTGCCAAAGTAGGAAGAGCAATAAAGGGCAGAGGGACATCCTCAAAAGGGCTACAAATAAAAAATGCTGGAGAGGGTATGAAGAAAAGGGAACCATCCCACTGTTGGTGGGAATGTAAATTGGTGCAGCCACTATGGAGAACAGTATGGAGGTTCCTCAGAAAACTAAAAATAGAGTTGCCATATGATCCAGCAATCCCACTCCTGGGCATGTATCCAGAAAACTATAATTCAGAAAGATACATGCACCCCTATGTTCACAGCAGCACTATTTACAATAGCCAAGACATGGAAACAACCTAAGTGTCCGTTAACAGATGAATGGATAGAGATGTGGTACATATACACAATGGAATACTTCTCAGCCATAAAAAAGTGAAGTAAGTCAGACAAAGACAAATATTATGTGATATCACTTATATGTGGAATCTAAAAAAAATGATACAAATGAAGTTATTTACAAAACAGAGATAGACTCACAGACATAGAAAACAAACTTATGGTTACCAAAGGGGAAAGGGGGTGGGGAGGGATAAATTAGGAGCTTGGGATTAAAATATACTCACTGGTATATATAAAATAGAACCAACAAGGACCTCCTGTGTAGCACAGGGAACTATACTCAATATCTTGTAATAACCTACAAGGGAAAGAATCTAAATATATATATACACACATATAAATAACAGAACCACTGTGCTGTACACCTGAAACTAACACAACATTGTAAATCAACTATATTTCAATAAAAATTAAAAAACAATAAAGTGCAGAGGGAGATGAGCCTGGACAGCTCAGGGGGCAGGCAGGGGAGGGGCTCTAACCTGTAGGCGGTTGGGAGCCAAGGTGCAGTTCTGGGGAGAGGAGCGCTCAGATCTGGGGGGTGTTTCTGAAAGCCATCTCTTGCACGTGAGTGGGTAGGAGGCGCACGGGGGGGCCATGGTTTTGAGCTCTGCCATTTTGGTGTAGAGGGAGCACCGACGCTTTTCTAATGGAATGAAGAGTGATGCACTGTTTATCTGAGTCCCAGTCTCCCATCTGGAAAAGGAGGGGGTTGAACGACTTCTGATCAGTCCAAGGTGGTAGCACAGTGGTGAATGAATGTGGGTTGTCAGCTCCATGCCCTGAACCGAGCCCTGGAGATGCCACATGGGAGATGGAGGTCAATGAGCCTGCTAAGCTTGGAGAGAAGACGGGCTGAGCCCTGGGTTGTCACCCCTTGGTCCTTCACCTGGGAGGAGCCCAGCCGGGCCTGGACCCCAGGCCTCCTGCCCTGCATTCTGGGGTCCTCCGCACACCTCCCTGCCTCCTGGGCTTTGTGCCAATAGGGATGCTTGCTATGCAGCTGCTGAAGGCCTGGGACAGGGCACGGCAGGGTGGTGGCAGGGCCGGAGGAGACAGACACACGTTCTCCCATAGAATTCGCTCTGGTGTGGAAGTCAAAAGAAGAGCATTGACATGGCGGTGGTTCAGATCAACAAGGGAAGTGAAAACGGGCAAGGAGGTGAGGCACCAGAAAGCACAGGCTATAAAAATACTATCTCCCTGCCCAGCTGATTAAGTGGGACTTTGGGGATGGGAAGCATCCCATGAGTGAACAAATACAAGGTCTCCTACCCGTGTAACCGGATAAGATGGAAAACACATTAAATGATGAAACCCTATTTAAAAGGCACAAGTCAAAACAAATAGATTAACTTGGCATGTTATGAAGCAATGACAGCGGTATCCACTGCCATGGCTCCGACCCCCACCCCAACTCTAACTAGAGGTCTTCCTTCGGGCTCGGACCCGGCGGTTCTGGCAATATTTTAAATGGCTTCATAGTACAGTGTGTGCCTTTGGACCCGACTGTGTGCACGGACCCATTAGCGTGGATGTCTGGCGGGCTCCCCCAGCCCAGCCTCCCTGCTTTTGCTCCCAGTTACATAACAGGGACGGCCCTGAGTGCTCCTGCCATGTTAAATGCCACCCTCTCTGGGAAACCATGTGAGCAGAGTAATGTCGCCCCACAGAGAGGCCTACATCCTAATCCCAAGAAACCTGTGGATATGTTACTTACATGTCAAAGGGATGGACTAAGGCTGCTGGTGGGATTAAGGTTGCTAGTCAGCTGACCTTAAAATAGGGAGATGATCCTGGATTCTCCAAGTGGGACTCCATGTAATCACAGGGGTCCTTAAAACGTGAACAAGACACAAGACTTCCCCGGCGGTCCAGTGGTTAGGGCTCAGAGCTCCCACAGCCGGAGGCCCAGGTTCAATCCCTGGTTGGGGAACTAAGATCCCGCATGCCGCACAGCACGGCCAAAAAAAAAAAAGTGAACAAGGCAAGCAGGAGAGGAGGTATGGGCAGGACCCAGCCACTGTTGCTGGCTTTGAAGACGGAGGGAAGGGTCACAAGCTGAGAAATGCACGTGGCTTCCAGAAGCTGGAAGCGGAAAGGAAACAGGTTCTCCCCTGAAGCCTCCAGAAGGGACACAGCCCTCCTGACAGCTTGACTTTAGCCCATCGAGACCCATCTCAGAATCCTGACCTCCAGAACCGTAAGAGAATACATTTGTGTTGTTTCAAGGCTCCAAGGGGATGGTGATTTGTTAACAGCAGCCATAGGAAACTTGTGCAAAAGCCTTCCCACCCGCTCCTCAGGAGGCGGACAGTCCCTCTGTGGGTCCCACGCAGTTTAGGGCAGGTTTCTTGATGCTACTATGTTGACTTGGGACATTATACGCACAGCTTTTAAATCATGTCTGGGTAGAGTAAGATCAGTCCCCACCTTTGCCCTTGTGACCTCGTTCTGACCTTGACCCCTACACACTTCAGGGTTCACGTTAACGAAACGGGCCCAGCTCTCTCCCTGCCGTTTGAAACTGATTTTGAAGACAGATATTACGGAGCCAAAATGGGCCGAGGCTGCCAAGCGCCACTGGCGGAAAGCCACGTGGACTTGGGCTGCAGTGGGGGTCCCGCAGGTGACCGCTTGCCCCTCAGGGTGACGGAACAGCTGTGGCCAGAGCGTCCTGCTTGGAGCACGGCCTTCTTGTGGCACCTATGTCACCACCTAGACCTGTGTTTGTTCCACCGTCTTCCTGAGGACAGGGTGGGCCGCTGGTGGAGCCCCGCAGCCCCAGAGCTGGAGCAGACACAAGGCAGGGGCTCTGTGCTGAGTAAAAAATAAAGACACAAAGTTGTAAAAAGTTAGCAAAAACCAAAAGGTGCTTTCAGAAGACATTCTTGCGGTTCATAGCATCACATTTCCTTATGGAGGACCACTTCCAAGCCGGCCTCTCTTCCATCTCCAGGCTCTCCAAAAGGCATTGCCATTTCATACTTGCTTCCCCTCTCCCGGGCTGGCTGGCTCCTGCAACACCCAGCTGGGGCTCAGTGGCCCCCACACCTGCTCCCTGGCGCTCCGGGCCCGTCCACAGCACATTGGCTCCCAGGGCTTTCTGCCCCCCGTCCCAATCTTCCAGGTCCCTGAATCCAGCTCTGGAGGAGGAGCCCCATGAAGCTTTGCCAAGTGGGGTTCCCTAAGGCTGAGAGGGTGCCAGGTGCAGGCACCGAGGAGCTCTGGAAACGTGGCGATTTTGATGCTACTGTATTTGCATTATCTGTCCTCATTTCCTCTGAGCTTTCCCGGAGTTCAGTCGTTGCTGCGTTAAGGAAAAGAGCATGTACCCTCTGCTTACGTCTCTCATGGTGCTCACTGCCACGTCATGAGATTTTATTAACGTGGCTCTCTCCTTGGAGCCAAGCTGGAGCTTGGAGGGGAAACCATGTTCCCGGGAGTCAGTGGTGGGGACAGGAAACAGAACTCAGGGGCCCTCGGTGCTGCCCTGCAGAGGGTCCCTGACCTGCTGGGTCTCTACACGGGGATGGGTGGCCCACCGGGAGCGGGTGGGAGGTGGAGGTCTCAGTGCATGAAGGAATCATCCTTCTTCCCTTGTGTCTTAACGGAAGAGTCAGCACCACTTTCCCACACCACCAGATGAGTCACTTCGTGTCCAGGGAGGGAGGTGGCAGAACAGACTCCCGAACTGAGCATATGATAAGGGCCTTGAAGACCCCGTTGCTTGAGATCCAAGTCAGGCCAATAATTACAAAAACGGAAGCACGGCTTGTTCCCAGCCCCTTCCCTGGGCCTCGCCATCTGTCACAGAGTCACCAGCAGCGGCTCTCAAGCTGGTGGCCACTCCCGGTAGCAGGGAGGAGTGGCAGTGATTACCCAACTCTGACTGCAAGTCCAGCTTCAAACTAATTCACGTTGAAGCTGCAAGCGGCCTCCCCCCCTTTCCCCCTCCCTCAGGGGAGTCAGGCTAGACCAGGACCATTCACTTCCACACCCAGGCAGCACAGTGGAAATCAGACAGTACTGTCACTCCCCTCCAGGCCGTCCCTGCCCCCAGCCCCTGAAATGGACAGATCCTCAAAGGAGTCTCCAGGGAGGTTAGACGGTCCAGGCAAGTGAAGGGTGGGGTGCAGGAATTCCTCCCAGGGAGCAAAGGAACTTTCTGGCAATGGTGATTCTCAAAGACCAACCAAAGTGGGCAGCCAGCTGGATGACTTCACACGTCTCTAACAATGGGGCATGGGCTGTCCATGAGGACTCAGGACATCTTCTTTAAGGAGGAAAGGCAACGCCAGAGAGAGGTGAAAGTGTGCCCTAAATGCTACATGAATGACTGGCAGCTTTTGTCCAGAAACTTCTACAGGAAACAGCGCACAGTGGAGCTGACGGTGAAGATGAGGAGAAGGCCAACTGCAGGCAAAATAAAACCCAAACCCATGTCGTCTTGCTGTTTAAAAAAAATAAATTATTGAATTATAGTTGACTTACAATATTATATTTGTTTCAGCTAAACAACATAGTCATTTGATATTTTTATAGATTACACTTCATATAAGGTTATTATAAAATATTGGCTGTATTCCCTGTACTGTACTACATATCCTTGTACCTTATTTATTTTATACCAAGTAGTCTGTACCTCTTGATCCTCTTCCTCTATCTTGCCCCTCCCCCTCCCCTCTCCCTACTGGTAAAACCACTAGTTTGTTCTGTGAGTTTGTTTCAGTTTTGTTATATTCACTTATTTTTTAGATAACACATATAAGTGAAAACATACAGTATTTGTCTTTCTCCATCTGATTTATTTATTTCAGGTCCATCCATGCTGTTGTAAATGGCAAAATTCAATTCTTTTTTATGGCTGAGTAATATTCTATTGTCATATATATAAACATATATATATTAAAATATGCCACATCTTCTTTATCCGTTCATCTGTTGATGGATACTTAGGTTGCTTTCATATCTTGGCTATTGCAAATGATGATGCTATGAACATTGGGATGCATATGTCTTTTCAAATTAGTGTTTTTGTTTAGTTCAGATATATCCAGAAGTGGAATTGCTGGATCCTATGGTAGTTCTATTTTTAATTTTTTGAGGAACCTCCTTACCGTTTTCCTTAGTGGGTGTACCAAATTGCATTCCCACCAACAACATACTAGGGTTCCCTTTTTTCCACATCTTCATCAACACTTGTCATTTGTTGTCTTTTTGATGACGGCCATTTTGACAGGTGTGAGGTGCTATCTCACTGTGGTTTTGATTTGCATTTCCTTGATGATTAGTGGTGTTGAGCATCTTTTCAAGTGCCTGTTGGCCAGCTGTATGTCTTCTTTAGAAAATGTCTATTCAGGTCCTCTGCCCATTTTTTAATTGGGTTGTTTGGGGTTTTTTTGATATTGAGTTGTATGAGCTGTTTGTATATTTTAGAAATTAAGCCCTTGTCAGTTGCATCGTTTGCAAATATTTTCTCCCAGTCCGTAGGTTGTCTTTTCATCGTGTTTATGGTTTCTTTTGCTATGCAAAACCTTTTAAGTTTTATTAGGTCCCATTTGTTAATTTTTGGTTTTGTTTCCCTTGTCTGAGGAGACTGATCCAAAAAGAAATATTGCTAAGACCTGTGTCAAAGAGTGTACTGTCTATGTTTTCTTCTAGGAGTTTTATGGTTTGCAGTTTTACATTTAGGTTTTTAATCCATTTTGAGTTTGTTTTTGTATATGATACGAGAAAATGTTCTAATTTCATTCTTTTACATGTAGCTGTCCAGTTTTCCCAATGCCACCTATTGAAGAGACTGTCTTTTCCCCCATTTTGTATGCTTGCCTCCATCATCATAGATTAATTGACCATATGTGCATGGGTTTATTTGGGGGCTCTCAATTTGTTGCATTGACTTATGTGTCTGTTTCTGTGCAGTACCATACTGTTTTCATTACTATAGCTTTGTAGTATAGTCTGAGGTCAGGAACCATGATACCTCTGGCTTAGTTCTTTATTCACAAGATTGCTTTGGCTATTTGGGATCTTTCATGTTTCCATGCAAATTCAAGGGTTATTTGTTCTAGTTTTGCAAAAAATGTCCAGGTATTCTGATAAGGATTGCATTAAATCTATAGATTGCTTTGGGTAGTATGGATGTTTTAATAATATTAATTCTTCCAATCCATAAACATGGGTATCTTTCCATTTATTTGTATCATCTTCATTTTCCTTCATCAATGCCTTACAGTTTTTAAAGGTCTTTCATCTCCTTGGTTAAATTTATCCCTAGATATTTTGTTCTTCTTGATGTGATTATAAATGGGATTATTTTCTTACTTTCTATTTTTGATAGTTCATTATCAGTGTATAGGAAAGCGACAGATTTCTGTATATTAACCTTGTATCCTGAAACTTTACTAATTTCAATTATTAGTTCTAATAGTTTCTTTTGTGGTGACTTTGGGGTTTTCTATATATCATGCATCATGTCATTTGCAAATAGTAGCAGTTTTACTACTTTCCTTCCAATTTGTATGCCTTCTATTTCTTTTTCTTGCCTGACTTCTGTGGCCAGGATCTTTAATACCATGTTAAATAGAAATGGGCATTTTTGTCTTGCTCCTGATTTTAGAGTAAAAGCTTTCAGCTTTTCACCATTGAGTACGATGTTAGTTGTGGGTTTGTCATAAATGGTCTTTATCATGTTGAGATATGTCCCCTCCATAGCAGCTTTGTTGAGAGGTTTTTTAATCATGAATGGATATTGAATCTTATCAATACTCCTTCTGCATCCATTGACATAATCATGTCATTTTTATCATTCATTTTGTTAATGTGGTGTATCCCACTGATTGATTTGAGGATATTGGTCCACCCTTGCATCCCTGGGATAAATCCCACTTGATCATGGTGTATGATCCTTCTTATGTATGTTGAATTTGGTTTGCTAATACCTTGTTTAGGATTTTTGCATTTATATTTGTCAGAGATATTAGCCTGTAATATTCTCTTTTTTGTCATGTCTTTGTTTGGTTTTGGTATCAGGGTAACACAGGCCTCATAAAATGAGTTTGGGAGTGTTCCCTCCTCTTCAATTTTTTTGGAATAGTTTGAGAAGGATTGGTATTAACACTTCATTATATGTTTGGTAGCATTCCCCTGGGAAACCTTGCAGTCCTGGACTTTTGTTTGTTAGGGGTTTTTAAAATTACTGATTCAATTTCCATACTAGTAATCAATCTGTTCAGATTATATATTTCTTCTTGATTCAGTCTCAGAAGATTGTATGTTTCTAAGAATTTATCCATTTCTTCTAGGTTGTCCAATTTGTTGAAATATAGCTGTTTGTAGTATTCTCTTATGATTGTATTACTGTGATATCAGTGATATCTGATACTGTGATATCTCCTCTTTCAACTCTAATTTTATTTGGATCCTCTCTCTTTTTTTCTTAATGAGCCCTGTTAAAGTCTTAAATTTTTTTTTTATCTTTTCAAAAACAACTCTTCATCTCAGTGAACTTTTATATTTTTTATCTCTATTTTATCTATTTCCACTGTAACTTTTATTATTTTCTCCTTTCTGCTGACGTTGGGCTTTGTTTTTTCTTTTTCTAATTTCTTTAGATAGTAGATTAGGTCATTCCTTTGAGATTTTTCTTGTTTCTTTTTTTTTTGGTGGTACGCGGGCCTCTCACTGTCGTGGCCTCTCCTGTTGTGGAGCACAGGCTCCGGACACGCAGGCTCAGTGGCCATGGCCCACGGGCCCAGCCACTCCACGTCATGTGGGATCTTCCTGGACCAGGGCACGAACCCGTGTCCCCTGCATCGGCAGGTGGGCTCTCAACCACTGCGCCACCAGGGAAGCCCTTTTCTTGTTTCTTGAGGTAAGCCTATATCACTAAAAACTTCCTTCTTAGAGCTGCTTTTGCTATATCCCATAGATTTTGGAAAGTTGTGTTTTTATTTTCCTTTGTCTCAAGGTATTTTCTGATTTCCTCTTTGATTTCTTCAGTGACCTATTGGTTGTTTTCAGTAACATGTTGTTTAGTCTCCATGTGTTTGTGTTTTTTCCATTTTTCTTCCTGGAATTGATTTTTAGTTTCATATCATTGTATTCAGAAAAGATGCCTGATATCACTTCTATCTTCTTAAATTTGTTGAGACTTGTTTTGTGGCTTAGCATGTGATCTATCCCTAGAGAATATTCTATGTGCACTTAAAAAGAATGTGTATTCTGCAGTTGTTGGATGGAAAATCCTGTGGATATCTATTAAGTCCAAGTGGTCTAATGTGTTATTTATGGCCACTGTTTCCTTATTGATTTTCTATCTGGATGATCTATCCATTGATGTAAGTGGGGTGTTAACATCCCCTACTATTATTGTATTACTGTCAATTTCTTACTTTATGTCTATTAATATTTTCTTTATATATTTAGGCGCTCCTATGAATATTTGTTTATGAATGTTATATCTTCTTCTTATACTAACCCCTTTATAATGCCCTTATTTGCCCTTTACTACAGACTTTGTTTTAAAGTCTACTTTGTTTGATATGAGTATTGCTACCCAGCTTTCTTTTCATTTCTATTTGCATGGAATATCATTTTTCACTTTCAGTCTGTGTGTGTGTTTAGCTCTGAAGTGAGTCTCTTGTAGGTAGCATATAGATGGATCTTGTCTTCTTATCCCATCAGCCACCCCATGTCTTTTGATTGGAGCATTTAGTCCATTGACATTGAAAGTGATCCTTGATAGGTATGCACTTATTGTCATTTTGTTACTTGTTTTCTGCTTGTTTTTGTAGTTCTTCTCTGTTCTTTTCTTCTTCTTTTAGTCTCTTTCCTTGTGGTTTCATGATTTTCTTTAGTGTTATATTTGTATTCCTTTCTCTCAAGTATTTGTGTATCTGTAGTAGATTTTGATTTGTGGTTACCATAGAGTTCATAAATATTGACTTATAACTATAAACACTTGTCTTAAACTGATAGTCATTTAAGTTCTAAAAGATGTACATTTTTTACTCTCCCCTCCATGTTTAGTGTTTTGGATGTCATATTTTACATCTTCATGCCTAGCTCTCAACTGCTTATTGTAGCTATAGTTGGTTTTCACAATTTTGGCTTATTTAAGAGGTTGATCCGCTGCTTTTGCTATATATTTACCCTTACCAGTGGGATTTTTTCCCTGCTTATATTTTCGTATTTCTTGTCATAGCCTTTTCTTTTTCACTTAAAGAAGACTCTTTAACACTTCTTTTAAGTTGGTTTAGTATTGATGAACTCTCTTTTAGTTTTTGCTTGTCTGGGAAACTCTTTATCTCTCCTTCAACTCCAAATGATAACTTTGCCGGGTAGAGTATCCTAGGCTGTAGGTTTTTTCCTTGCAGCACTTTTTAAATATATCATGTCACTCCCTTCTGGCCTGCAAATTTTCTACTGAAAAATCAGCTGATACCCTTATTGTGGTTCCCTTCTATGTGACTCTTTGTTTTTCTCTTGGTACCTTCTAAATTCTCTCTTTAAATTTTGCCATTTTACTTATGATATGTCTTGGTGTGGGTCTCTTTGACTTCATCTCCTTTGAAACCCCCTGTGCTTCTTATACCTGGATATCTGTTTCCTTCTTCAGGTTAGGGAATTTTTCAGCCATCATTTCATCAAATACATTTTCTACCCATTTCTGTCTCTCTTCTGTTCTGGGACTGCTATAATGTGAATACTAGTATGCTTGCTGTTGTTCCATAGGTCCCTTAAACTAGCCTCATCTTTATTTATTTTTTCTTTTTGCTGTTCTGATTGGATGATTTCCACTGTTCTATCTTCCAGATGGTGTATGTGTTCTTCTGTGTCACCTGATCTGCTATTAACTCCTTCTAGTGTATTTTTCTTTTCCATTGTTGTATCCTTCATCTTTGACTGATACTTTTTTAATATTTCCTGTTTCTTTGTTGAAGTTCTCACTGTTTCGTCTACTCTTTTTCCAACTTCGGCTATCATTCTTATTACTACTGCTTTGACCTCTTTAACAGGTAAATTGGGTTTTATTTCAGGACTTTTATCTTGTTCTTTCATTTGAAACGTATTCCTCTGTTTTCTCATTTTATTTAATTTTCTATGTTTGTCTCCGTGAAATTAGGTGTAACAGCTACTTATACTGATCTTGAAGGGGTGTCCTTGTGTGGAAGTATCCCTATGCAGTTTGCAAGTGCCCAGTGGCTTTGATGGGAGAACTGGATCTGAAGTGAGCATGGGCACTGTCTTCCCCTGAGGTGTGCTGTCAGCCACTACCTTGGTGGGAGGTAGGGCTGGATTTGAAGGGAATAGAGCCAGAGCCAGGTGCAAACCAGGGCTTCTTCTATGTTCAATGGCAGTCGAAGACCTATCAGGGTAGGGGTGGGGGCCCAAGAGGCTGGAACAGGAGCCCTGAAGGAGTTGGGCTTCTCCCGTGTGTGACAGCAGCCTCTGCCTTGGTTGGGGATGTGGCCAGGGCCCAAGGGCTTGGGTTGCACTTCTGAGCTGGATCCACTTTTTCCCTGGTGTGCAAGCCTTGGCTAGTGGCTGGATCGGGGCCAGAGGAGTTGGAGTAGCACTACTGAACTGGTTCTTCTTCCCAGTGCATACATGCACCTCCCCACAGGAAATGGTGGTCTCTGCTCTGGCCAGAGGCAGGGCTGGGGCCAAGCTGGCTCCATTCCCTCTAAGTGCACACACGCTCATTGATATTGGCAGCTCGTCCTTAGCAGGGAGCAGCGCTGGAGCAGCAGGTGCCCTGGGGCCATCCTGGCAGAGCAGCCAGAGCATTGGGAAGCTTTCAGTATGCTGCTTCCAAGCTGTGATTGGGAGCAAGCAAGTCTGTGCATGGATTCTTCAAGAGTGGAGCCTCAGTTTCTTACAGCCCTCCAGAAAGCTCCACTGGTTTCCTAACCAGCTAAGAGGGCTCATCTTTCTGGTGCCAGACTCCAGGGCTGGCTGCCTAATATGTGGCTCAAACCCTTCCACCCCCAGGGAGGATCTCTGAGCCTGTGATTTCTCTCTCCTCTTTTGGGTCGCCTGTTAGGGGTGTGGGTCTTGACTAGATCGCTTCTCTTCCCCTCCTCCTTGATTCCATATGGGTCTTTCTTCACGGCTTTGGTCGTAGAAGAGCCGCACTGCTAGTCTTCAGGTGGTTCTCAGCAAGGTTGCTCTGTATGTAGTTGTAGCTGTGATGGGTTCATGACAGGAGGTGAGCTCAGGGCCCTCCTACTCCACCATCTTGATCTTGCCCCCCTCTCCCGCACAAATATTGCTTTTTATTTACCTGCATGATTCCCAGGCTGAAAACTGCACAACCAAATTCCATCAATACACAGTGAAACAGATTCCCTGACCGAAATGTTGGTTGTAAACATGTTTGCACTTTGCTCTCCCAATTACGCCCAAGTTCATCAGTTGTGTCACAGAGGAAAGTTAACTTGGGTCTGCCACAGTTAAGTTTTACCAAGCCCCTTTTCGTAAACAGGGGACTTAGCAGAGTTGTATTCTTTTTTCTAGATCAGAAGCCTCAGTATGTTTGTAGTATAGGAAATAAAAGCGTTTTTTTTGAACCTCCAGGAAATGAATGGCTCATTTCTCCTGGCCGATGGACGTGAGGGTACTCAATTACCTTACACTGATTAAAGACAAGCACTGCTGCCTCTAGGTAAACAGAAAAAGAAAAGAATAAACAAAGCCCATTAGCAAAAGGGGGCAGTGATGTAAGTGATGATGAAAAAGGTGGGTCTGTTTTTCTACTTGAGTGTGGTTTCCAGATGCCACAAAATGGGATCTGATGGAGCTGAGACCACATTTTGTCAGGAGGCTGCCTTCTGAGAGTTCGCCTAAGGAGATAAAAAGCAATAGTTAATTTCTAAGGACCTACTGTGCGTCTGACCCTTGCACCTAATTTCCCAGCTAATTACTCAGCCATAAAAAGAAAGGAAATTGAGTTATTTGTAGTGAGGTGGATGGACCTAGAGTCTGTCATACAGAGTGAAGTAAGTCAGAAAGAGAAAAGCAAATACCGTATGCTAACACAAATATATGGAATCTTAAAAAAAAAAAAAAAAGGTCACGAAGAACCTAGGGACAAGATGGGAATAAAGACAGACTTCCTAGAGAATGGACTTGAGGATATAGGGAGGGGGAAGGGTAAGCTGTGACAAAGTGAGAGAGTGGCATGGACATATATATACTACCAAATGTAAAATAGATAGCTAGTGGGAAGCAGCCGCATAGCACAGGGAGATCAGCTCAGTGCTTTGTGACCACCTAGAGGGGTGGGATAGGGAGGGTGGGAGGGAGGGAGATGCAAGAGGGAAGAGATATGGGGATATATGTATATGTATAACTGATTCACTTTGTTATAAAGCAGAAACTAACACACCAAATTAGTAAAAAAAAAAAAAAAAAGCCCTGCGAGGGAGGTTGTGTTGTCATCAACTTGCAGCTCCAAGAACAGATGTGTAGAGCCAGTTTCCTCCCTGCATGGAGAGGTGGGACAACAATGTGCGCCCTGGGCCTGCTGGAGTGTGAACCACAGCTTTCAGGAAACTTTGTGCTTGGCGGGGAGCTCAGCATTGCCCAGGTGTGGATGGATTTATTAGGTCACTGGAAGTCTCTGGAGTTAGGGGTAGATTCAAGGGATGAGGGTGTCCAGACCTGTCATTTCCCCATTATTTCCTGCCCATACCAGTGGCAAACATGCACACACACACACACACACACACACCAACACACACACACCATGCACACGGGTGGAAATATCCTGGATAAGCCCCCCACCCCAAGAAAGGAGGAAGGAAGCTGAATGGTATCAGTGGAAAGAAGGCCAGTCTCAGGAATTGGGGGCTGACTTCTAAGTCCCGCTCTGGCTCTCAACAGCTCTGCCACATGGCGTAAATCTCTCTGTACCCCCTTCCTCTCCCTGTGAAATGAAGGGCTGCCCAGGGTAATTTCCAAGGTCCAAGGTCTTTTCAGTTTTACATTCTATGATTCTATTAATACTGAGAGTGGATTTTAAATGCTAAATGGAGTCCATGAAGGCTGAATATTTCTCGAGATTTAAAATGTCTCTCTGCTAGTTGAAACGAATTCTCCAAACCACACATTAAAAGCCCCAGGCTGATTTTTCTGTCTGATGGGCCCTGACAAAGTGGCGCGTGGAGACGGAGTGGCCCCGGGTGGGTACTGTCACGTGAGCCCTCTGCTGTTCCTCCCCAGCGAGGCTTCTGCTAATTTGTATTAATGCATCTCTGCTTCCCCCCCTCCCGCCCCCTGGCAAGCCCTCACCCCGGTCAGCCCCACAGCCTGTGTCACTTGAATCTCATAACGCGCCGCCGCTTCTCTCCCCTTCCTCTCACCATTTTCCCCTCCGCTATCTCTCGACTTAGAGCTTGGCAGACTAATGGCCATAATCATGCTGATGAGCGTTAACTATGACAGGCGATGCTCTCAACAGAATGCAGCTCTTCCTCAAGAGAAGGGACATTAAAATCCCAACTAGGTAAGTGGGCTCGACAGTGGTGTCAGCCCCGGAGCCGGGAGTCTGCAGGAGAGGCTCCTGGGAGCTGGACGTGGCAGCAGGTGCATCCCAGAAAACAGCGGTGAAACAAGACAGAGAAGCAGGGGGAAAGATTTGAGGTTCTGTGCTCACCTTCCCCGGCCCTCAGTACCAGAGAGTCTCCGAAAGCGGTACCTTCCACCTTGGAGGGGGTTGAGTTTGGAGCTGTTTAAATTCATGAAAAACCAAAGTTCATAAAGCAGTGTTTGCTTTTGATTTATGCGCTGCACTCTTTTTAAAATTGTGCCAAAATAAACATAACATATTTACCGTCTTAACCATTTCTCAGCATACAATTCAGTGGCACCGAGGACATCCACGTTGTTGTACCAACATCACCACCATCCATCCCCAGAAGGTTCTCATCCCAAACAGAAGCTCTGTACCCACAAGACAGTAACTCTGCATTCTGCCCTCCCCACAGCCCTGGAGTGTGATGGACTCTTAAGTTTTGTGATTATTCTGCTCCCTTCCATTGAACAAATGCTGGTCAGGACTCAGTAGCAACCTACATTTTGAAACATTGTACACCCTTCTTTCCAGCTGCAGAAACTGAGACACGAAGAGGGGAAGCAGCCTACCCCAACTAAGCAGAGAGCCAGGGGCCATGAAAGCAGCAAGGCAAGTTGCCCAGGCTAACCCTAACCCTAGTCTCAATGGTCTTTTGACTTTCATGGCACTTTTGATATGGCCAACACGGGTCTGTCCATTCCTTTCGCTCATAGGAAATTAAGAAGATATACAAGAGTGAAGAGAATGACATGAAAAACACTTGGGTGGCCACCATGTAGAACTGAGGAGTGTTAATATTTTCTCACAGTTGCTTGACGTTTCTCTAAAAGAAATGGAATATTAGTGAATGCTGCCTCCTGGCCCCCCTCCCGGGGCATCCTCTCCCCATAGGTAACCTGAATTTCGCCCTTCTGAATTTCGTGTGTGTTTTTTCAGTCCACCATTTCCATGTTTACACCTACAGAGAAAGATATTCATGAATATTTCATTGTGTTGTTTGCAGTGTGTTTTTAAACATTTTCATAAATGATATTACACAGGAAGCTTGCTTTTTCACTCAATATTATGTTTTGAGATGTAATCACGTTGCTATGAGAGAAGGAGTGTGTGTGTGTGTGTGTGTACTTAGGTTGTTTCCAATTTATTTTCCTATTACAAGCAATGCTGCAATTATGCACGAGTCTCTCTAGGTAATAGATCTAGCAGTGCAATTGCTGAGTCTTTGCGAACATGCATTTCCAATTCCAATTTTGCTTTGGATATTGACAAATTGCTTTCCAAAGTGGTTGAATTAATTTACACTCCTACCAGCAGTGTGGGAGAATTCCTATTTCCCCTTATCTTCACTAACTCTTGATATTGTCGGTCTTCTAAAACTTTACCCATCTGATTCGTGTGAAATGTTCTCTTGTTTGTTTTAAATCACATTTATCTGATTATTAGGAAGGCTAAGTGTATGTGCATTAATAATTTTCATTTTTTTCTGTGAATTGTTTATTCTATTATTTTATTGCAAGGATTGTCAAACCACAGGCTGTAGACCAGCCCATGGGCTTTTTGCACTGCCTGTGAGCTAAGAATGGTTTTTACATTTTAAAAGCGTCATAAAAGAAAAAGGAGTGACCGAGGTTATATGTGTCCTGTGAAGCCTAAAATATTTACTATCTGGTTCTTTGAAGAAAATGTTCACTGACTCCTGCTGGATTATTTTGTCTTTTTATTGATATATATTGTGGATGTTAACAACTTATTTGAATTAGCTCCTCCCTCCGCCTCTCCCTCATCAGCTACCCTGAGCCAAGTTTCTACTTCCCTGGGGCCACGGTCTATGTTTTGTTAGAAGCAAAATGTTTTTTCAACATCTTGTCAAGTTTCAATTACATTTGGGATGGATCATCTAAATTTATCTCCCTCTCAAATACAGTAAAACCAATTTAATGCTTTTTACCTTGTGCAATGCAGACTGTAGAATTTTGCTTCTGGCTCTGATGGAATGACTGCTACTGAGCTTGCTTTCCTGCCATAAATAACCAGGAAAGTGGATAAAACACATGAAACAGCTGTTTTCAGATGTAGGAAAACAAACAGCAAAGATGGTAATCTCCGAGAGCAGGGAAAGACATGAGATAAGCTTGATTGTTTTCACTTTCTGTCTAGAGGAACTCTAGACCATATCCCTGGGAGGAGGACCCAAGTGCAGTATGAAGGTGTCACAGAGGTAAGGAAACAGAATTTGGAATTTAGGGAAGCTGAAGCGGCAGGTACCCGTGGGCCAGAGCACCAGAGAGAAGGTAGCTACACAGAGAGGGATGGTTCCAGAATCTGGATAGGGGCTCTCTTTAGACACCAATTGAATCGTAAGACACAGATGTGTAGTGTGAAACTTCTTGAGGCCAGTTAACAAATAACTAAGGAAGTTAAACAATTCCCAGAGCTCATTCAGGATTGAGATAAATTTTCACTCAGACTAGTCAGAGTGGAGAGACCTCAAGGAACACCTAGGACATCCACGAGACCTCAGAATGGCCATGGCAAAGTAGTAAGGCTAAATTAGCTCTAGAAAAGCCTTCTTTAAATACACCTTCATAATTCTTAAAAACAAAACTTAAAAAAAAACAAAACAAATGAATGCTCAAGCAACTTAGCTGCCTGCTAAAATAAACTTCACAACTTTTTGGAAAACAACAAAATCTAGACACAATAATGTAACACGCACAGGTTCAGCATCCAATCAAAACTTAGTCAACATATTAACAATGAGGAAAAGGTGACCCATAACTAGGAGAGAAATCAATCAAGTGGAACAGGTCCAGAATGATAGAGATAATAGAGCTAGCAGATAATCACTTTACAAAATAGCAATTATAAATATGCTAAAGGATTTAAAGGGAAACATGAACATGATGAGGAAAGATATAGAAAGTATAAAGAATTAGCAGCAAATTCGATAATGAAGAAGTGATTGGTGAGCTCGAAAGAACATAAACTAATAAAACTAAAACAAAGTGAAACACAGAGAAGAAAAAAACAAATGAAGGAGTTTCAGTGACCTGTGAGAAAGTATAAAAATCTGACATATGTGTATTCAGAGACCCAGAAACAGAAAAGATGCATGGAGACAGAAAAAATATGCAGAAAAATTGGGCAAATTTTTTCTGAATTACATGTAAACCATTAACCCACAAATCTAAGAAACTCAACAAACCATAAGAATAAGCATTCACATGCAAATCACATAAGACACATCATAATTGAACAGCTAAAATCCAGTAACAAAGGGGAAATCTTAAAAGGATCCAGAAAAGGGAAGAAAAAGAAAGGGAGGAAGGAAGGAAGGAAGGAAGAGAAGGAGGGAGGGAGGGAGGAAGAAAACATACAGGGGAACAAATATAAAATTCCTGTTGCTAATTTTGTATCAGAAATAATGCAAGCCAGAAGACAATGGAAAATTTCTTCAGAATAATGTAATAAAAAGATATCCATAGAATTCTACATCAGTGAAAATATCCTTCAAAAATTGTGGTGAAACAGAAACATTTTCAAATAAACAAAATCTGAGAAAATTCACCGCCAGCGAGTCTAAATTATAAGAAATATCAATAGTAAAGGAAGTTCTTTAAGCTGAAAGAAAATGATACAAGTCAGAAACTCAGATCTACACAAAGGAGCAAACAGCAATAAAATGGTAAAAATGTGAATAACATAAAAGGTATTTGTTCTCTCATTTTAATATTTCTTTAAAAGATAATTGACTCACCGTTTCTGGTTCAGAATGTAAGGAGGTAACAGCTCTTTTTAGATCTGCAATGAGGTGAGGACACAGGGCAAACCACTGCCCCCAATACTGGAGACAGACAGCAAATGCAGGTAATCACAGCTTCTCAGAGACAGACTCACAATTAGAAACCGCCATGGGAACTAAGGCTGGGATATAAAAACCAGAACCATGATTGGCAAATTGCTGGAGGCTCTATGTGGACAACTCCAAGGTTTAAAAACTCCAGGGGGACTCCACAATTGTGAGATTGACCTCCAAAAGGAGCTCAACCAGGCTTCCTTGTAAATATCAGAGAAAAATCCCTCTTGCTTCCTGAAGGGAGAGGGGAAAAGGAACCATTCTGAAATATGCCAGAGCATTCTGTTCTTCTTAAAAAGGCCCGCCCGTGAGAAATTAGTTAACCAGAGTGTAGCCTGCTGAGGTGTTACCAGAGCCTAACTGACCTAGGGGAGGGGAAATACCTGACTCCAATCAGCTCTAGCCTTTCTCGTGGGAGAATGAAAACACCCAACACCAGCCCACTCTAGCCATTCTCTCCCACCTAAGGGAGTAGGAAGAAAAAACAAAAACAAACAAAACCCTGAGAAACACTTAGGAAGTTCACAGTCCAGGACATAGACTCACTGAAAGACGGAGATATACTCACACAATTACAGGATGCTTCTCCCACCACACCTCACCACCACATTACTAAAGGCCTATTTACAGCAATTACTTTTACCTCATATATCATGTCCAGCTATAAGAAAAATTACAAGGAATACCAAAAGGTGAAAAAACACACTTTGAAGAGACAAGAGAAAGCATCAGAATCAGACATGGCAGGAATGTTGGAATTATCAGACTGTGAATTTAAAACAAATATGATTATTATGCTAAGAGCTCTAATGCATAAAGTGGACAGTAGATGAGATAGATGGGCAATGTAAGCTGGGAGATAGAAACCCTAAGGGGGAAAAAAAGGAAATGCTAGAGATTTTTTCAAAAACATGGTAACAGAAGTGAAGAAAGCCTTTGATAGGCTCATCAGTACACTGGACACAGGTGAGGAAGGAATCATTGAGATTGAGTATATTTCATTGGAAATATCCAAAACTAAAAAACACAGAGAATAAAGACAAAACACAGGGACTTCCCTGGTGGTCCAGTGGTTAAGACTCCACGCTTCCACTCCAAGCTCTTCCAACTTCGATCCCTGGTCAGGGAACTAAGATCCCGCAAGCCACACAGTGCAGACAAAAAAAAAAAAAAAGACTGAAAAAACAGTAAATCCAAGGACTGTGGGACAACTACAAAAAGTGTAACATACGCATAAAAGGGAATACCAGAAGGAGAAGAAAAAGAGAATGGAACAGAAAAAATATTTGAAATAACAATGACTGAGAAGTTTCCCAAGTTAATGTCTGACACCAAACCACAAATCCAGGGAGGTCAGAGAATACCAAGCAGGATAAATGCCCCAAAATCTATACCTACACATATCATTTTCAAAGCCCAGAAACATCAAAGATAAAGGAAAAAATCATGAAAGAAGCCAGAGGGAAAAAATACCTACCTATAGAGGACCAAAGATAAGAATTACATCTGACTGCTCTCAAAAACCATGTAAGCAAGCAAGAGTAGAATAAAATATTAAAGTATTGAGAGACAAATGCCATCACCCTAGAATTCAGCATCATGCAAAATCATCCTTCAAAAGTGAAGAAGAAATAAAGATTTCATCAAACAAAAACTGAGGGAATTTGTCATTAGCAGACCATCCTTGCAAAAAATATTAAAAGAAGTTCTTTAGAAAGAAGGAAAATAATATAGGTCAGAAATTTAGATCTACACAAAGATAAAGAAAGGAAAAACATCAAAAAAGGAATAAGTGAAGGTAAAATATAAACTTCATTTTTCTTATTCTTAATTGATCTTACGGGTAATTTTGTTCAAAAAATAATAGCAACAATGTATTTGATTACGCATGCTTATGTATATATAATACATGTATATGTATATGTGTATATATGCTTATTTATGCTAATATAAAAGTGAAATAAATGACAGCAATAATACAAGGAACAGAGGGGAGGAATTGGGATTATTTTGTTATTATAAGATACATTACCCATGAAATGGTATAGTGTTATTTGGTAAATGGTTAAGAGACTTACTTGGATTAGTTGTAAATGCATATTGCAAAATCTAGCGCAACCACTAAAAAAAATTTTTTAACGTATATAACTGATATGTTTTAAAAGGAGAGAAAATTAAACCCTATAAAATTCTCAGTTGAAACCACAAAAGGCAGAAGAACAGTGGAAGGCAAAAATAGGAACAAAGAACCAGGGTAACAAATAGAAAAAAGTAACAAATGTGGTAGACATTAATCCATACACATCAGTAATCATTTTGAACATTAATGGTTTAAATGCCCCAATTACAAGACAGAGATTGTCAGAGTGGGTCAAAAACAAGATACAACAATATGTTGTCTATAACAACCCCACTTTAAATATAAAGATGCTTATAAATTAAAAGTAAATGAATGGAGAAAAATATACCATGCTAATACTAAATCAAAAAAAAGTAGGAGTAGCTAATTAATTTCAGACAGAGCAGACTTCAAAACAAGGAAGGTTATCAGGGATAAAGAAGGGCATTACATAACAATAAAGGAGTCAATTCTCAAAAAAACATAATAACCCTTAAAATGTATGTGCTGAACAACAGAGCATCAAACTACATGAGGCAAAACCTGCTAAAACTGCAAGGAGAAATAGATTAATCCACAATTATAGTTGGAGACTTCAACACCCTTTTTTCAGATGCAGCAGGGAGAAAATCACTAAGGACATAGTTAAACTCAACATCACCACCAATCAACTGGATATAATGGACACCTATAGACCACTTTATCCAACAAAAGCAGAATTCACAGTCTTCTCAAGCTCACATGGAATATTTACCAAGATAACCATGTTCTGGGACACAAGACACCCCTTAGCAAATGTAAAATAACAGAAATTATACAGTCTGCTCTCATACCATCATGGAATTAAAACTAGAAATCAATAACAGAAAGACACTGGAAAATACCAAAATACCTGGAGACTAAACAACACACTTCTAAACACACAAGGCAAAGAATTCTCAAGAGGAATTTTTAAATATTTTGAACTAAATGAAAATGGAAGCACAATTTATCAAAATTTCCGGGATTAAACAAAAGCAGTGCTTAGAGGGATTTATAGCATTGAATGAATGGAGAAAGATCTAAAACTGATCATCTCAGTTTTCACCTAGGAAAAAAAAAGAGCAAATTAAATCCAAAGTAAACAGAAAAACATATAAAAATGAAATCAATAAAATTGAAAACAGGAAATCAGTAGAGAAAATGAACAAAACCAAAAGCTGCTTCTTCTTTAATAAAGTTGATAAACTTCTAGCCAGGGTAATTAAGAAAAAGAAAGAAGACAAAACTTACTAACATAAGAAATGAAATAGAAGTCATTAGTACTGATCCCATGTACACTAAAAGAAGAATAAAAGAATATTATGAACAACTCTATGTCCACAAATTTGATAAACTAGATGAAATGGACCAATTCCTTGAAAGACACAGCCTGCCAAAACTCACACAAGAATAGACAATCTGAACAGGCCGACAGCTATTAAAGAAATTTAATCAATAAATAGTAACCTTCCAATATAGAAAGCACAAGGCCCAGATGGGTTCCCTGGTGAATTCTCCCAAATATTTAAGGAAGAAATTATGCCAGTTCTCTACAATCTCTTTCAGAAGCAGAAGGAATACTTCCTAACTCATTCTATGAGAGGAGCATCACCCTAATACCCTAATACCAAAAAAAAAAAGACATTACAAGAAAGGAAATCTGCAGACCAATATTTCTCATGAATATCAATGCAAAAACCCTCAACAAAATATTAGCAAAACAAATCTAACGATATATAAAAAAAATTCTACACCATGACCAACTGGGGTCTATCTCATGTATGCAAGGTTCGCTATTTGAAAATCAGTTAATGTAATCCATCACATCAACAGGATAAAGAAAAAATCATATAATCATATCAATAAAAGCAGGAAAATCACTAGACAAAATCCAGTACCGATTCATGATAAACAAACAAAAAAAAAGTCTCAGTAAACTTGGAATAGAGGGAAACCTCTTCAACTTGATAAAGAATATCTACAAAGAACCTACATCTAACACCATACTTATTGCTGAGAAACTCAAAACTTTCTCACTGAGATCAGGTACAAGGCAACAGTGTCCCCTCTCACCACTCCTTTTCAACATTGTACTAGAGTCCTAGCTAATGCAATAAGACATGAAGAAATTAAATGTGTACATATTGGGAAGGAAGAAATAAAACTATCTTTTTCACAGATGGCATGATCATATATGTAAAAAATCCAAAGAATGAACAAAAAACTGTTTTTAATAGGTGATTATTAAAAGGTTGCAGGATACAAGATTAATACAGAAAAGTCCATTGCTTTCCTATATACCATCAATAAACAAGTGTAAATTGAAATTAACCCAATAGCGTTTACATTGGGTTACATTAACCCAATACCAAAAAAGAAAGAAAGGAAGGAAGGGAGGGAGGGAGGGAGGGAGGGAGGAGGAAGGGAGGGAAGGAAGGAAGGAAGGAAGGAAGGAAGGAAGGAAGAAAGAAAGAAAGAAAGAAAGAAAGAAAGAAAGAAAGAAAAAGAAAAGAAAGAAAAGGAAAGTAAGTCAGGTATAAATTTAACAAAATATGTACAAGATCTATATGAGGAAAACTACAAGACCCAGATGAGTAAAATCAAATAATTAAATAAACAGATATTCCACACTCATGAATAAGAAGACCCAATACTGTCAAAATGTTAGTTCTTCCAAGTTGATGTATAGATTCGCTGCAATCCCAGTCAAAATTCCAACAACTTTTTGTGTGGATATCAACTAACTGATTCTAAAGTTTACATGAAGATGCTAAAGACCCAGAATAGCCAATAAAATTTTGAAAATTAAGAACAAAATTGGAAGACTGACACTATTTGATTTCAAGACTTACTATAAAGCTACAGTAATCAAGAGAGTGGTATTGGCAAAAAATCAAATAGATCAATGGAACAGAATAGAGAGCCCAAAATAGACCCACATAAATATTGTCAAATGATATTTGACAAAGAAGCAAAGGCAATACAATGGAACAAAGACAGTCTTTTCATCAAGCTGTGCTGGAACAACTGAACATCCACATGCAAAACAAAAACAAAAACAAAAACTCAATCTGGACACAGACTTTACACACGACACAAAAATTAAGTCCAAATTGATCATAGACCTAAATGTAAGCAAAAAACTGCAAAACTCCTAAAAGATAACATAGGGCCTTGAGTACATGGCCTTGAGTATGACAATGGCTTTTCAGACACCACACCAAAGCACAATATTTGAAAGAAATAATTGATAAGCAGGCTTCATTAAAATTAGAAACTTCTGCTCTGTACAGCACAATATCTAGAGAATGAGGAGATAAGCCAAAAGCTAGAGAAAATATTTGCAAAACATATGTCTGAAAAAGGACTTGTATCCGAAATATACAAAGAACCCTTAAAACTCAACAACAAGAAAACAAACCATACAATTAAAAACTGGGTCAAAGATTTACTAGACACCTCATCATAGAAGGTATACAGGTAGAAAATAAGCATATGAAAAGATACTCCACATCCAATGGCATCAGAGAAATGTAAATCAAAACAACAATGAATTACCACTACACATCTATTAGAACGGCCAAAATCTAGAACACTGACCACACCGCGTGCCGTTGTGGTCATTCACCTGCTGGTGTCTCATTCACCTGCTGATGGGAATTCAAAATGGTACAGTCACTTTGGAAGACAGCTCTCAACAAAAGTAACATACTTTTACCATGAAATCCAGCAATCATGCTTCTTGGTATTTACCCAAAGGAATTGAAAGCCTGCATCTACACAAAAACCTGAACACAGGGACTTCCCTGGTGGTCCAGTGGTAGAGAACCCACCTTCCAACACAGGGGACGCGGGTTCAATTCCTGGTCGGGGAACTAAGATTCCACATGCCACGGGGCAACTAAACCCACGCACCACAACTACTGAGCTTGCACCCCTCAACTAGAAAGTCTGCACACCGCAAACTACAGAGACCACGTGCTCTGGAGCCCGTGTGCTACAACTACAGAGCTCACGACCCCTGAAGCCCGTGAGTCACAACTAGAGAGAAGCCCACACGCCACAACGAAGAGCCTGCATGCCACAGCTAAGATCCGAAGCCACCAAAAAAAAACATTAAATAAATTAATTAAATAAATAAATCTTTTCAAAAAGAATTTAGAAATTGAGATCATTAATAGAGAAGAACAAACAAAACAAACAAACGGAAACCTACACACAGATATTTATAGCAGCTTTATTTGTAATCCCCAAACTTTGAACCAACCAAGATGTCCTTCAGTAGATGAATGGTGAACTGGGCTCCCCCAGACAATGGACTATTATTCAGCGCAGAAAAGAAATGAGCTGTCAAGCTGGAAAGGACACAGGGAACGTAATTGCATATTACAAGCGAAAGAAGCCAATCTGAAAAGGCTGCGTTTTGTATGACTCCAGCTATATGATATTCTGAAAAAGGAAAAAGTATGGAGGCAGTAAAAAAGATCAGTGTTGAGGGGACTGGGGTGGGAGGGATGAATAGGAGAATCACAGAGAACTTTTAGGGCAATAAAAATACTCTGTATGATACTATAATGATAGATTATACATTTCATTATACATTCGTCCCAAACCATAGATTGTATACCACCAAAAGTGAACCCTACGGTATACTATGGACTTTGTGATACTGATGTGTCAATGTAGGTTCATCAATTGTAACAAATGTCCCACTCTGGTGAGGGATGTTGATAATGGTGGATTCTATGCATGTGTTAGGGCAGAGGGTGTATGAGAAATTTCTGTACCTTCCTCTTAATTTTGTTGTGAGCCTAATACTGCTCTAAAAAATAAAGTTAAAGAAGATTGGCTCTTTAAAGCAAGAATAATAGTAACGCTTTATTGAGTTCGTAACATTTGTAGAAATAATATATAGGACAATAATAACACAAAAGACAGGAGGGAAAATGGAAACATACAGTTTACATTTCTTACTGAACACACAAATTGATACATTCTCTTAAGATAGACTGTGATCTTAAGTGTGCATATCAAAACTCCTAGGTCAACATTTAAAAAATTAAACCGATATTGCTAATAGCCTATAGGGGAGATAAAATGAAATGCTAAATTATTCAATCCAGAAGAATGCAGGGAAAGAGTGAAAGGACCAAGGAGCATTATGGGAGGGCAACAAATAGCAAGATTATAGAATTAAATAAGAAATACAAATGGTCTAAATGCATCAGTTAGAAGCAAAGATTGTCAGACTGGGTTAAAAAGCAAGACTTGAGACTTCCAATTTCAGCTCTGAGTGTAAAGTGCGTGAAAGTAATCACTCCCATTCTTACGACCAAAGAGAAAAAATTTGAACAAGGTGAAAATCAATGGCTTTTGTTGGACCCATCAGAGAATTGAGGTCGCAGGGCAAACCACCACTCAGAAATGGGAGAGACAGGAGAATACAGAGTCCCTGGAATAAAAACTGGTAGAAATACTTATATGGTCACTGTGACAAACTGCAGAGAGTGTGGACAGCATGAGAGAGAGAAACTGCTGGGGATTACATTCTTCGGGGGGGGGAGCACAATTGAGTGGATTTTATCTCTAGTCCCACCACACTCTCACCTTGAAGAGCCAAAAAAAATTCCCCTCCTGTCTCAGGTGGGAAGAGGGGAAAAAAAGACGCCTGAAATGCTCTCAGAGCATCTTCACAGCAAAGGCCAGCTCAGCAGGGGGAAGACTCCATCAGACCTGTACTTCAGCTAGGAGGGAGAACAATTACCAAATTTCAGCACCCTCCATCCTTCCTGTCTCACTTAATTGGGGGGAAAAGGGAGGAACTTAAGAAGCACTTGTAAAGGCCACACAGCCCAGGGACACAGGTGCACTAAAAAGCTAAGATTTAATCATAAGATTATAGAACGCTTCCCTCATCCACACCTTACTACCACGTCAACAGGGCTACAATATAACACTGGTGGATTACAGCTGAAACAGCTGCAAGGCACAGACTATATTTAGGAAGTAGTTCCTAGAGAAATCCAAAGATAAGATGAAAGATAAAAAATGAGGACACTAGAGGAATTTGAAGCCTCTGGAACTTATATTGATAGCAAACACTGAACACAATTCAACTCATAGATTAACATGAAACTTCACAGTAAGAAGTCCTATTTACCTCAGTGATTATCACCAGTTACATTACGTTGGGCTTTCATCATGTTGGGCATCTCAAAGGCAAGAAAAAAATAAGGCCAAACTCTATGCTGGTGACAAATACCCCCGTTTAAGTATAAAGACACAAATAAAAATAAAAGGATGGGAAAAGAGATATTGTACAAACACTAATATAAGAAAACTGGGGTGACTATGTTACCAGGAGACAAAGTAGACTTCAGGACAAGTAATAATCCCAGGGAAAAGAGGGACATTTTGTAATGATAAAACTCTCAGTTCATCAAATGACGTAAAAAAGAAAGTATGCTCCTAATAACAGAGCATCAGATTATGCGTAGGAAAACACTGAGAGAACTGAAGGAAGAAATGAAAATTCACAATTAATTTGAGATTTTAATATTACTTTCTCAGTAATTGAGAGAACAAGTACACAGAAAATCACTAAAGAGCAAAAATTAGAATTACACTGGACTTTTCTTCAGAAGCTATGGAAGCAAGAAGAGACTAGAGTGAAATTTTTAAAGTGTGGAAAGGAAAATATCGACCAAGCTAGAATTCTGTATCCAGTAAAGTTATCCTCCAAAAGTGAAGTAGAAATACTTTCTCAAACAAGGAAAAATTTAGGGAATTTGTCACCAGTAGACTTGCCTTGAAAGAAATGTTAAAATTAAGTTCTTCAGAGAGAAGGAAAAGGATATAGAACAGAAACTCAAATCTACAAAAAAGCATAAGAAAAGGAATAGTGGAAGGTAAAATAAAATATTATATTTTTGTTATTCTCAATTGAGCTAACATAAAATAATAGCAACAATGAATTCAGTGAGTTTATTTATGGAAAAGTGAAGTGAATGGCAGCAATATTTTAAGGGGCAGGATGGAAGAACTGAGAATGCTCTGTTATAAAGTACCTGCACTCCCCATGAAACAATGTCATGTGACTTGAAAATGGACTTGGATTTGTTGCAAATGTATATTGCAAACTCTGGGACAGCCACTAAAAAATGTTTTTTAAAAAGGAGTATAATGAATATGCTAAGAGAGGAGAGAAAATGGAATCATATAAAATGCTCAATTAAAACTATGGAATGCAGAAAAAGAGTGGAAGACAAAAAAAGACACAAAAAAACAAGGGCAATGAATAAAAATGAATTAAAAACAGTAAAAAACATGATAGATATTAGCCCAACTTCTGTGTTCTGAATGTTTGTGTCCCCCCCAAATTCATATGTTGAAATTCTTCCTAACCCCCAAGTTGACCCTTGAACAACATGGGTTTGAATTGTGCATGTTCACTCACACATGGATTTTTTTTCAATGAATATGTACCACAGCACTATGCAATCAGTGGTTGGTTGAATCCTCAGATGCAGAACTGCGGATACAGAGAGCTGATTGTAAAGTTATCCTAGGATTTTCAACCGTGCAGTGGTTGATGCCCCTAACCCCCAAGTTCTGTTCTTCAAGGGTCAACTGCATGAGGACATGGGCCTTTGGGAGGCGCTTAGATCATGAGGGTTGAGCCTTTGTGAATGGGATTAGTACATTATAAAAGAGGCTCCAGAGAGCTCCCTCACTCTTTCCACCATGTGAGGGCACAGCAAGAAGGGTCTGGCTATGAACCAGGAAGAGGATCGTCACCAGAGCATGACCAGGCTGGAACCTTGATCTCTGACTCCCAGCCTCCAGAGCTGTGAGCCATAAACTTCTCTTGTTTATAAGCCACCCAGCCTGTAGTATTTTGTCATAGCAGCTTGAATAGACTAAGACACGAACTATATCAGTAATCACTTTAAATATCAATGGTCTAAACACACCAATTAAAAGACAGAAATTGTCAGAGTGGATAAAATCAAGACCCACTATAAGCTGTCTACAAGAAACCCACTTTAAATATAAAGACTCCGATAGATTAAAAGGATGGAGAAAGTTACACAATGTTGATACATCAAAGGAGAGCTCAAGTAGCTATATTAGTTTCAGACCAAGCAGACTTCAGAGCAAGGAAAATGATCAGAGATTTAAAAAAAAAAAAAGGGCACTGGATAATGATAAAGGGGTCAATTCTCCAAGAAGACATAACAACACTTGATAGATTAAGGAGAAATAGATTAATCCACTGTTATAGTTGGAAACTTCAACGCCATTCTATCTGTAATGGACAGACCCAGCAGGCAGAAGATCAGTGATGACAGAGTTGAAGTGAACTGAACTATCGATCAACTGGATCTTACTGATATCTATAGAATACATCATCCAGCAACAGCAGAACACTCATTCTTCTCATGGAATGTTCAGCAAGATAGATCAAATTCTAGGTCATAAAACATGCCTCAAGAAGTTTACAAGAATAAAAATAATAAAATATGCTCTCAGACCACAATGGGATTAAACTAGAAATCTGTAACAGAAAGACACTGGAAAATCTCAAAATACTGGAGATTAAACAACACACTTCTGAGCAACACTTGAATCAAAGAATAAATCTCAAGAGCTATTAATAAATACCTTGAACTAAATGAAAATGAAAATACAGCTTATTAAATTTTGTGAAATGCATTAAAACAGTGCTTAGAGGAGACTTTTTAAGCATTTAATGTATATCTTAGAAAAGAAGATCTAAGATCAATAATCCCAGTTTTTACCTTAGGAAACTAGAAAAGGAAGAACAAAGTAAGCAGAAGAAACGAAATAATAAAAACTAGGCAGAAATCAATAAAATTGAAAACAGGAAATTCGTGGAGAAAATTAGCAAAACCAAAAGCAGCTTCTTTGAAAAGACCAATAAAATTGATTAACTTCTAGCCAAGGTAATTAAGAAAAAGAGAAACACAAATTACTAACATCAGAAATGAAATAGAGGCTATCACTACTGATCCCATGGACATTAACATGACATAATAAAGGAATATTATGAACGCCTCTATTCCCACAAATTCAATAACCTACATGCAATAGACCAATTCTTTGAATACACATTTTACCAAAACTCACACAAGAAGAGATAGATAATCTCAATAGGCTTGTATCTATGAAAGAAATGGAATCAGTAAATAATAACCTTCTAAACAGAACGTACCAGACCCAGATGAGTTCACTAATGAATTCGACCAAACATTTAAGGAACAAATTATACCAATTCTCTACAGTCTCTTTCAGAAGACAGAGCAGAGGGAATATCTCCTAACTGATTCTATGAGGCCAACATTACCCTAGTAAAGAAAACAGAGAAAAACGTTCCAAGAAAAGAAAACTACAGAACAATCTGTATTATACAAATCTGATAATACAGATTTATAATCATGAACATAGACGGAAAATTCTCAACAAAATATTAGCAAATCAAACCCAACACTGAATAAAAAGAAGTAAACACCATGACCAACTGGGATATTCCCGAATGTAATACTGCTTCAGCATTTGAAAATCAATTAAGGTAATTCATCATATTAACAGGTAAAAAAGAAAGATCTTATGATCATATTAACAGATGCAATAAAATCCTTTGAAGAAAAATCCAATACCCAGTCATGATAAAAACTCACAGTAAACTAGTATTAGAGGGGAACTTCCTCAACTTGATAAAGAGTAAGTACAGAAAATAAGACAGCTAACATCAGACTTAATGGTGAGAAAATAGATGCTTTCCTGCTAAGATGAGGCAGAAGGCAAGATCCCTTCTCACTACTTCTTTTTTTTTTTAACATCTTTATTGGGGTATAATTGCTTTACAATGGTGTGTTAGTTTCTGCTTTATAACGAAGTGAATCAGTTATACATATACATATGTTCCCATATCTCTTCCCTCTTGCATCTCCCTCCCTCCCACCCTCCTTATCCCACCCCTCCAGGCGGTCACAAAGCACCCAGCCGATATCCCTGTGCCATGCGGCTGCTTCCCACTAGCTATCTACCTTACATTTGTTAGTGTGTATACGTCCATGACTCTCTCTCGCCCTGTCACAGCTCACTCACTACTTCTTTTCAACACTGTACAGAAGTCCTAGGTAAGGCAATATGACAGCAAAGGAAATAAAAGTTACACAGACTAGGACTGAAGAAAGAAAACTTTGAAGATGACATGATCATCTATGCGAAAATCTGAAAGAATCCATAAAAGCTTTCTGGGACTAATAAACAATTACAGCAAGTTTGCAGCATACAAAGTTAATATACAAAAGTCATTGCTTTCTCATATACCAACAATGAACAACTGGAATTTGATATTAAAAAAACCAATGCCTAAAGCAGAAACTAACACTCCATTGTGGCGCAATTATACTCCAATAAAGATGTTAAAAAATAAATAAATAAAATAAAAATAAAAAAAAGGAACTGCAGCAGGCAATAAGCCCAAAAGACAACTTAGGTAACTAGATTACTTAGGGCCTGGTAGACATGCGTGACAACTCTGTTCTTTGTGTGATGGGAATCTGTTGTAAAATTTGAGTGGAAAATGATGTGATCTGATAAACGTTTTCCAAAAAAAAAAAACCAATGCCATTCACATTAGCACCAAAAAAAACCCCACAAAGAAACACTTAGGTATAAATCCAATAAGATATGTTCAAGATCTATATGAGAAAAACAACAAAACTCTAATGAAAGGAATAAAAGATATAAATAAAGGGAAGGCTAGTGCAGGTTCCTGAATAGGAAGACCAATAGTATTAAATTGTTACTTCCCGACTTCACCTAAAGGTTCAACACAATCTCAATCAAAATCCCAGCAAGCTATTTTGTGAATATTGACAATTTTGTTCTAAAGTTTATTGGAAGAGGCAAAAGATACAGAACAGCCAACTTAATACGTAAGGAGAAGAGAAAAGTCAAAGGACTTCAATATCTATGACGAAGCTACAGGAATCAAGGCAGTATTGTACTGATGGGAGAATAAACAGCTAAATGGAATAGAATAGAAAGCCCCGAAATACACCCCACAAATGTAGCCAACTGATCTTTGACAACGGAGCAAAGACAATTCAATAAAATAGTTTTGAACAAATCGTGTTGGAACAACTGGGCATATACACATGCAAACAAATAAATCTACGTGCGTACTTACATCCTTCAAAAATGAACTCAAAATGGGTCACAGGCCTGAATGTAAACCACAAAACTAGAAAAATCCTAGAAGATAACAGTGGAGGTAACATAGATGACCTTGGATATGATGATGACTTTTCAGACACAACAACAAAAGCACAATCTATGAAAGAAAAAAAATCAGCAAGTTGCACTTCACTAAAATTAAAATTTCTGGTCTATGAGAGACACTGTGCAGTGAGAAGAAAAAACAGACTGGTAGAATATATTTGCAAAATATATGTCTGATAAAGGACTTGTATCCAAATCATAGAAAGAACTCCTGAAACTCAACAATTAAGAAAAAATTAAAAATGGGCAAGAGATCTGAACAGACACCTCCCCAAAGGAGGTGTACCAATAAGATACGGAGAAGTAAGTTGTAGTACATCCTGACAATAGGACATTATTCATCAATTAAAAAGAAAGGAGCTCTCAAGCCATGAAAAGATGCAGAGGAAATGTAAATGAATGTTACGAAGTGCAAGAAGTCAACCTGAAAAGGTTACATACTGGATGATTCCAATTCCATGACATTCTGGAAAAGACAAAAACTATGGAGACAGTCAAAAGGTCAGTTGTTGGCAGGCGTTTGGAGGGAGGGAAGGAGGGATGAATAGGTGGAACATAGAGGGTTTCTAGGGCAGTGAGACTATTCTGTATGGCACTGCGATGGTGGACACGTGCCATTAAGCCCTCGTCAGAACTTCAGAATGCACACCACCAAGAGCGAGCCCTCATGTGGACTCTGGACGTCGGTTAATAATGATGTACGAAGACAGGCAGGTCAATTGCAATTGATGTGCAGACCACACTGTTGCAAGATGGAAACCACAGGGAAACTGAGCCGGAGAGAGGGAGTGTGTGGGAACTCTGTGCTTTCCGATCAATGTCTCAGGAAATTCAGAACTGCTCTAAAAATGTGAAGTTTACTAATGAAAGAGAAAAAGCCTCAAAGGTTCATCCCCAGCCCCAGGCCTGGCATTCAAGACCCCACACAGCCTTGGCCCAGCCCAACACTGGCTTGTGGCCCCTACTGCGGCCACACAGAGAACGTGTCCTGCCACAAGTGGCACTGTCTGTGACTGTCCCTGAAGGGAGGTCTGCACCCGCCCCTGGTCCTGGGGTGTCCAAGAAGGAAGCGGTGAAGACAGCAGGGAGAGGCCCTCTCCTGACCTGGTTCTCCCTGGGCTGCATCCCCTGGGGCCCCTTTCTTATCTCCTCTCCCTGAGGTTACTTTCTCACTCCCAGGGACAGGCAGCCAGGAGGTGGGTGCTTCTCATGTGCTACTTTCCCAAGCAACTTCTAGAAGGTGATGTTTCAATGCCTCTTTGCTATTCCTGTTAGTAATGTCCCTGCCTGTCCATCGATGGCACGCAGAAAGGGCTCAGGCTGCTGCCTTGTAGACCAGGAGGGTGAGAAATTCCACCTTGTCCTCCGCCACCTGCACATCCGCTCCCCAGTAACCCGCCTGCCCTGGTGGCTGGGGGCGCGGGAAGCCGTCCTGCAGCGACACATGGCCGTGCGTCAGGGTATCGCTCGCCGGGTCCCTGTGCGTGCACGTGTGCCTGTATGTGAGGGCGTGTTCTCTGCACCCACAACGTGTACCCTTTGTCTCCCTGCCCGGGTGTGCGTGGGTGCGCGTCTCCCCGTGAGGATGGCTGTGCCCTTGAGGTGTGTCTCCTTTGACCCGGCTGCACTGTCCCTGGTCTGCCTGTGAGTGGCCTCCCGAGCCTTGTCCGAGCTCTACTCCTGTTCGCTTTTTAAAATTTAAGAAGACAAACAAACTAATTTTATAAACGGATAAAAGATTTTTTATAGACCATTAACAAAAGAAGATACACACACGGCTGAGAGCAGGCGGAAAGATACTCAGCATCGTGGGTCCCACGTGAAGGGCGAGTGGAGAACCCCAGAGAGACACCAGGACACAAAACCACACGCTGGCGAGGACGCGGGCAAACTGGCACCATCCACACAAAACAAAACTGAAAAACACGTACGTGGCGGCTGTGCGCGGAAAATGGTCCAACCAGTTTGGAAAGCAGTTTGAAAATGTCTTAATAGTTAAGCATACACTTATCCTGTGGCCCAGGAGCTCCATGTATAAGATATTTACCCAAGAGAAATGAAAATACGCGTCCATAAAATAACGTACCCATATAAGGGATATCATATGACATTTGTCTTTCTCTTTCTGACTTCACATAGTATGACGATCCCCAGGTCCATCCACGTTGCTGCAAATGGCAACATTTCATTCCTTTTTATGGCTGAGCAGTATTCCATTGTGTGTATATACCACATCTTCTTTATTTATCTGTCAAAAAAAAATGACACAAATGAACATATTTACAAGACAGAAACAGACTCACAGACATAGAAAACAACCTTGTGGTTTCCAAGGAGAAAAGTAGGGGAGGGCTAAATTAGGAGTTTGAGATTAACAGGTACACACTACTATATATAAAATAAACAACAAGGACCTACCGTATAATACAGGAAACCATATTCAATATCTTGTAATAACCTATAATGGAAAAGAATCTGAAAACTAATATATATATATGTATGCATAATGAATCACTTTGCTGTACACCTAAAACATTGTAAGTCAACTATACTTCAATAAAACATTTTTTTCAATAAAAATTTTTTTAAGTGAAGAAAACATAACACACCCAAATACTCAAAGCACAACTATTCATAATAGCCCCAAACTGGTCCACTAACAGGTGAATGGGTAAACAAATGATGGCACCTCCATCATTTTGTTGCTACACTTAGCACTAAAATAAAAAACTACTCATACCCGCGGTAACATGGACGCATATCAAAAATATTATGCTGAATGTACTAAACCAGACCTGAAAGCCTGCACTGGGTAGGATTCCATCTTTTCTGTGACAAGATGGAATCCTGCACAACGTAGAGGAGGAGGCAATGGGCAGCAAGGAGGGGAACTTTGGGGGGAAAACGTTCTGTCTTGATTGTGGTGGTAGCTACCACAGGTCACATTTGTCACACCTTATGGAACTGTCCCTTAATAAAATTAAGGGACAACAATTTTTTATGTACATAAAATAGGTGGTTTACTTTTAGAAGGGATAGGGTGTCTCCAAAGTAAACAAATAAACTCTGTCCCTTCCTGTTTACAAATAAACATGCTTGCAATTACGCCCCTCCCTACGGACTGTACTGCCAGAAAGGCAAACTAGCTGAGCAACCAAACGTATAGAAATTAAATAGAAAAGCTTCAAGTCCATCATGCAATGGAATCAATGAACGACAAATGCCTGTCTGAAAGAATGAGAACCTGGACTGAACCAGGCCAACTCACATCACCCGAAATCAGCATCCCTGGATGAATGAGCCCCCCCAACTCTCTCAGTCACCAACCAGATGTGGAGTCTCGGGCAAACAAGTTAATGCTGGCACAAAAGACGCATCAATTTCCGGGTCTGAAAGCTGTGGTGCTATCTTGAAGGACAAGGATGAGACTAACGCCTTCCATGATACGGTCATCACTGATTTTATTTGTGATGATTCATGGGAGACTTAGGAATCAAATAAGCAAGCAAGTCTGCTGGTGAGGATTTCCCCTAGTTTTCCTCTGAGAATGTCTTCATTTCACCTTCATTCCTAAAGGATATTTCCGGTGGATGTAGAATTCTATGTTAGCAGTTCTTTTTTTTTTTTTTTTTTTCAGCAGTTTACAAATGTTCCACTGCCCTTGACCCTCATGGTTTCTGTGGGAGAAACCTGGAGTCGTGGAGCCACTGTCCCCACACAGGGGCAAGAAAGAACAACAAACACACGGGAGAGGAGGAGTTCCCCTCACTCTCTCTGACTGTGGTCCCCAGACCAGAAATAGACTTGGGGCTTTTTCTGTTCACACTTGGTATGTATTTCTAAGCTTTCAGCTGCCTTGAGTCCAAACCAGGAGAGGCTGGAAAACAAAGGAATATGTATGGGTGGGGGGCACTCACCACCTGGGGAGGGCTTCCTCCACCAGCCTGTTACCGCTCACAGTTAGGGGTCCCCAGAGAGCTACTGCATGAGCCCTGTCCCAGGGTTAGTTTCATTCAGTGGGAGACAGAGTGGACCGTGCTCACTCCATTTCCATCCCAATTCCTTTTTCTTATCTTTCTTCCCTGACACATTTCAAGTTCTACCGGTGCAGAGACTGAGTCCAGCTTATTAATCAGTGCATCCTCTGACTTTGGCTGAGTGTTTTTCACATAGTAGCGCCTCTTCTAAAGTTCACGGACTAAATCAATAAGCAGTGCAGACTGACTTAGATGATGCTGGTAAAGCAACTGGCACGATGTCTGCCATGAAGACGTTCGATGTCAATAAATGATTGCGTCTAATGTTACGGGCAGAGACTTGAAGTCTGCCACTTCTAACTCCTTTAGTTCATGCAGACACATGCTAAGCAGAGCTAGAAGTTCCTACAGGTCACGAACTTATCTGAGTCAATGAGACACCTCTCCGAAAATGTTATCCATAAGTCTCGCCCCAAATCTGAGTTTATTGTACCAAATGTTTTACAGAAAAATAATAGGACTGTTTTTCTTGCAAGCACACACACACACACACACACACACAGATGCAAACGGTGTCTACATCACAATTCTCTGAAAGAGGACCTTCTCCATTTCTTGCATTGCTTCAAGTGACAGAAGGGAGATTCTGTCTTTGGGGGGAGCTCTCGGTACCCAGTACTTTGAACAGATACATGCCCACTCTCCTCCATGAAGTGATACTGCAGACTGTTCCAGAAGTGCATTTACATCACAGCCTCTCATGTGAAAGGTGGCCTCAGGGCCAGGCAGTCTAGTGCCTGCTCAGCTACTAAACAGTCCTGTCCCACATGTGCTGTCTAGCCTTCTCCTTCTTTTGCTCACCAAACAGGGAGTGCCTCTCATCGGTGGAAATTAAACAGGGACCCTGTCGGCAGGAAGTCTGGGAAATGTAGCTTCCAGACTTCCAGCCCTCACACTACAGGGATGAGTCAGACAGCAAGTCGGGTAGAGAGGTGGTTGTATCATTTTTCTGTTTTAACTGTTATTATAGGGAATTACACTGATAGATATCCTAAACTTGAACCAACTTTTCATTCCTAGGATAAATGTGGTCTTCTAATGCAGCAGTCCCCAACCTTTTTGGCACCAGAGACCCGTTTTGTGGAAGACAATTTTTCCACGTTGGTCGGGGGGATGGTCCAGGCGGTAATGCAAGCGATGGGGAGCGGCAGATAAAGCTTCGCTCGCTCGCCCGCCGCTCACCTCGTGCTGTGCAGCCCTGTTCCTAACAGGCCACAGACAGGTACTGGTCTGTGGCCCAGGGGTTGGGGACCCCTGTTCTAATGTACTGCTGTATTTTCTTTGTTAAGGTTCTAGCTGGAACTTTCTGCACCATTTTTATAAGTGGGTGGCCTATATATATTCTGTGCTAGCCTTGTCCGGATTTAGTGTCAGAGATGTCACTGAATGAACTGGAAACCATCTTTTTCTGTTCTATGGAATAGTTTATGGAAGTATAATCTAGGTACCACCTATTCCTTAAAAATTTCCAGCACGCCTGCTTAAGTCGAATGGGCCTGTTTTTTTTTGGTGTGTTTTTTCTTGCTTTGTTTTGATTCTCTGTGCAGCCCTCTTATTACCTCTTGCATTTTTTTCTATGAGTTGTTTTTCTTTTTAGAATTTTCCTCTCTGGGAGGTACACTTTAGTTCATCCGTTCTCAATTATTTCTAAATGGCTTTTAATTTTGTTTTTAATTTTCTTTTAAACTCAAGTTATCTAGAAAATTGTTTTTTAATTTGCAAGCGGATGGATGGATTCTTTCTTAATGTGGCAGAAATATTATTCATCGATGCTGACTGCAATTTCCTACTTCTTCTTTGCTGTAGGAATCCGCTTTCTGTTCAGGGTGGCAATATGCCCAGCTCTAAGGCATGAATCACGATTTGTCTAAAGTGGTCCTAGAACTCTTGCTTCCCACTGCCAGTTACTTTCCCAGCCCCCTTTGGGACCAGGGTAGCCACGTGACCCCCTCTGGCCCCTCTCGTTCTGCTTTGGCTAGGGAAAAGCAACATCTGGACACACAGTACAACTTAGAAAGGTAATCACCGACTATGGGCTGTGTCTCGCTCCAGCTCCGGCCTCCATCAACTAGGAACGATTCCACTTGGGACAAGTTACTGAATCCCTCTTGGCCTCAGTTTCCCCATCTTTAAATGAGAAATAGTGGTATTTCTATAAAGGTACCACGATCTCTTCTAAGTGGTACCTACCTTATGGATTGATGTGAATATTTAATGAGTGGAAATATGGGAGGGGCTTAGAACGATGGTTGGCACCAAGTAATTCAGACCAAGTATCTTTACCATTATAATAATAATAATTATTATTATTAATGCTATCATCATCGTCATCACCTTGGGACCATGAGGACAAATAGCCAACGTAATGAGAATTCGGAACAGGGGGCTTGGAAAGAAAAGAAAGGGCTCGGATCCTTGATGAATATATTGAACTGGAAACCCCACCTTCAGACATTTGGAGAACGGCGAACATCCTGTCTTAGGTCCTCTGCTAATTTCCATGGAATGCATTCTCACTGATATGCCTGATGATAGTTTTCATTAATTCAGAGACTGGTACCACGATCTCTTCTAGGCTCTGATAAAACAACTGTGAACGACAACAAAGCACCCCTCTGCCTCTTGGAGCTGATACTCATTTGATACTAATTTCCAGCTGTATTTCCACTGAAGTCAGAGAAAGTAGCCTAGTGAGTTCACTGAAGCACAGGACACGACATGCCCTTCATGAGCTTGAAATCTTGCTGAAAGCCGAGGACCCCCCACTGCCATCACATCCTCCACAACTGAACAGTACAAGGGACCAAGCAATTACATCCACGTGGTTAGCCTCAGCTCAGTCAAGCACACTAATGCTGCCTAAAATCCCATGTCATTTCCTGCCTAAACAGTCTCACCAGGAGTTGGTCTGTGCCACGAGCACGCAGCTCTTTTTGAAACCGTCATCTTGGATGGCACCACTAAGGCAGCGTGTCGCTGAGGCAGGCTGTGGACCCCAGAGTGGTTGTTAGGGAACCAGCTAAGAAGTACTGAACGTACATGCCTATCTACAGTACTGACAGAGCACCACAGAGCCCCTGCGAGCTCCTGTCGGGAGCGGGAAGTCTTCTTTCTTTTCTATGAGAGTGGGAAATTGCTCCATTCTCGCAGGGGAAAGCCACAGGGATTAACATCCTCAAAGGCACAGAAATATCTTGTGGCCAGAGCTTTTTCTGCCTCTTCTCTCTATCTCTCTCCCAGAGCTTTTGGGGCTCAGAGAGGGGCTGCTGGAAAGCCAGGCCCGCATCTTTCAATATTATTAGCAGAGATCAGAGAGAGAAAACTCTCACTCCCAACCCCTAGGCCCCCACGTATGGCCCAGGAACGTTTTTGCTTCAGTTGCAAAGAGCGTGGATTACAAGGCAATGTGAGATTGGGGGCTAATGGGCCGAAGTCATCAAGAAATAGCAAACTGTCGAAATCATCTAGATATAAACTTTCTTTAAAAGTCGTGCCATATAGCTGTCACTTATGAAACACTATGCTCAATAATATTTAGTTGTTTTAGTAAAGATTCCCATTTTTCCTACAGTGGAAAATAGCTAATATCGCCACTAGGTAAACACCACAGATATAACACAGACCCACCATTCACGATAAAGAACAGAGGTTCAGGCCCTTTTACCATCTCGTGGCATTTCGCCTTAACTGCAATGAACAGAAACCCATTCAACATATGGGTTTTGGAAGATGCAATTCAACCCATAATAGTG
>NW_020172178.1:7385603-7408964 GCF_003031525.2 Neophocaena asiaeorientalis asiaeorientalis
TCATGCTGAACCGAAGTCCATCTCTGCCACTTGCCTCGCTTGGGCACAAACTGTGCTTGTATCAGCCCACAAAACACTCCCTTCCTCTGCAAGATGGGAAGGCTACACCTGCCGCTCAGGTGTGGGAAGGGACCAGTGAGACCTCAAGCACCTCTTATGTTCCATTGAGTTGAGTTAAATACCGAAATCTCCAAATTAAGCTCACAAAGTATTGACAGTGTCCTGGCATCCCAGCCTCCTAAACAACCTGAGAGCGTGGTCATCATACTCATCTGTGGTTCTAAGGGGCTCAGGGGCGTATACACACACACACATGCACAGGAGCTGGTGTCTCCTTCCAGGGGGGCTGTTATCCCGAGGGACCTGACTTCCTAGATCCAGATGCCCCTCCAGAGCACATCTATAATTTCCCAGAAAACCCACTGAAGCTGGAAGGGACCTCAGGTGTCATTACATGGGGGAGCTGGGGAATAAGGACCCAAGGGAAACACTTTGTCCAAGACACAGAAAAAACTCAACGGGACACAGATGGGACCAGCACCTGCCTCCAGAGGTCACCTGGGGAGACAAAGTGGGGGGAGTTACAATATTCACAGTAGGGTCCTGGCCTGAGCTTTCCACCTAAGTCCTCAGGGACCCTGAGACGGGTGCCGTTAGCCTCCACTCAAGGGTGGGGGGTGGCTCCGAGGTGTTGAAGGGGTTTCCGGAGATCAGAGCCAGGTAAGCGACTGGCGAGCGTCCAAAGTTTAGCCAATGTTGCTGCAATCACCCCCACCTATGCCAACCCTCTCCTTAGAAAATCAGCTCCTTTCCTGAACCCAAGTCCATCTTTGAGGAGCTCTGCATGGATCTAGATGGCTCCGATCCACCGTGACCCACAGGCCACGCCCATACCAGGCAGCTCAGCAGTGTCGCGGCCGCTATCAGACCTTCTGTCTCGCATCCCTCCTGCTCCACCGTTGCCCACCACCCCAGCCCCCAGCCCCACATGGAGTCCAGAGTCCAAGGCTAGCTGTTGTTGACTTGCTTCCAATAAGAGATACATTTCCAGGAAAGAAAAAAAAGCCCCTTATCAAAAAATAAACATTTTCCCTGAGAAAACCATAATTCAAAAAATACACGCACCCCAACGTTCATAGCAGCACTATGCATGATAGCGAAGACATGGAAACAACCCAAGTGTCCATCAACAGAGGAATGGATAAAGAAGATGTGGTACGTGTACAATGGAATATTACTCAGCCACGAAAAAGAACGAAATAATGCCATTTGCAGCAACATGGATGGACCTAGAGATGATCATACTAAGTGAAGTAAGTCAGACAGAGAAAGACAAATACGACATGATATCACTTATTCGTGGAATCTAAAATACGACACAAATAAACTTATCTACGAAACAGAAGCAGAGTCACGGAGGTAGAAAACAATCTTATGGTTACCAGGGGTAAGGGGGGGGAGGGATAAATTGGGAGACTGGGGTTGACATATACCCCCGACTATATATAAAATAGATGACTAATAAGGACCTACTGTATAGCCCAGGGAACTCTACTCAGTGCTCTGTAATGGCCTCTGTGGGAAAAGAATCTACAAATGAGTGGATACATGTATGCGTATAACTGATTCACTTTGCCATACACCTAAAACTAACACAACGTTGTAAATCAACTATACTCCAATAAAAGAACCCAACCACTTTCAAGGGCCCCACAAGTGGGTTGTACCTAAACCACTTCTGCGGGCCTTTCCCCGCCTCGCAGCCTCTGTGCAGTCACAGACGGAGCCCCCCGGGAGCCCTCTTCAAGAACCTCAGCCCAAGTGCAAGTGCAGGCGCGCAAGGGTCCTCGGAGCAGCAGGTGTGGTTGGATGGTGCCCGGGCAGAGGAGGAGGGAGGGCGGCTCAGGTGGTCAAACAGGAATTCGGCTGCAGGACCCCAGACAACAAGCCTGCTCCCTCCTTACCCCTGCTCCCGGAGAGATGCGAAGGTGTCCCCCGAAGTCTTCTTATCACTCAGCTGTGTTTCACAGGGAAACACAGTGGAAAAGGCATGGATCTGATGCCTGTGGCAGATTGCCGGGGCCACCGTAGCAAAGTACCGCAGACAGGGCGGCTTAAACAGCAGAGCTCTGTGCTCAGCGTTCTGGCAGCCGGAAGTCTGAGATCAGGGCGTCGGCAGGGCTGGTTCCTTAGGAGGGCTGGGAGGGAGGGTCTGTTCTGGTCCTCAGCCCCCCCACCCCCTGCTTCTGCCGTCAATCTTCCGCATTCCTTGGTTTGTAGCTGCATCCCCCTGATCTCAGCCTTCATCTGCACATGGTGGTGTGTGTGTGTGTGTGTGTGTGTGTGTGTGTCCAAATTTCTCCTTTCTATAAGGGCATCAGTCATATTGGATTTGGGGCACACCTTATCCAAGAGGACCTCATCTTAACGAACTACATCTTTGGCAACCCTATTCTGGATAACGTCACATTCTGAGGAAGCCGGGATTCAACATATGGGTTTTGGAAGATGCAATTCAACCCATAATCATGCTGAACCGAAGTCCATCTCTGCCACTTGCCTCGCTTGGGCACAAACTGTGCTTGTATCAGCCCACAAAACACTCCCTTCCTCTGCAAGATGGGAAGGCTACACCTGCCGCTCAGGTGTGGGAAGGGACCAGTGAGACCTCAAGCACCTCTTATGTGTGTTATGGGCGTGAGGCTTCACACGTGCTCAGGAGGCGTAAGCGGTGTGGTCCTCCTCAGGTGGCCCTTCCCGGCTCTCCAAGGCTGGGAGGCAGCACCCTGCCCCCACAGGTGCAAACCTCCTTTTCCTGCTCTTGGCCATGAAGAGGCAAAAGCTAAGAGTTCAAGGGCCATTTCGAGGGGCTCGACTGACTGGTCTTTCAAAGCCTTCTCCCTGAGCCTGCATGTCTCTCTTTAACACATTTGTAGTGGAGCCGGGCTCCGGGTGCTTGAAAGAAGGAAACCCTTTGCAGTGATGTCTGTATTCCTCTGCACGTGTTGAAAATGGATTTACTTGATTTATTCTTATATCCCGCCCTGCTCCAGAAAGGATTTGAGGGGGATACGTGTAGAATAAAATCCATTCCCGCTTGGAAGATCTACCCTTCACGGTTAGTAGGACGGGCCTGAATAATTGGAAAATACAAATATTTTGGATTTTTTATTTTGGATCCCTAACTCCCATGTGACCCCTAAACCTTGCCTCTCAGACTGGATGCACCTCTCTTAAAGGCGTGTTGTTTTTAAACTGTTACTGCTCAGAGCTGTAAGGTGTGTGTGTGCACGTGATGATAACGGAGAGATGGACGATAAAGGTGATAACCAGCACATAAAAGCGCCTCTCACAGACTTCTTTGTGTTTTAAAGGAGGAAGAAAGAAGGAAGGGAGAAAACCAGCGCTGAGAACAGGAAGCAGGGGTGGGATGGGAAAGGAGGTGAAAAAGAAGAAAGGGGCTGTGTCAGAGACCCACAGCGCCCAAAGCAGTGCTTTTGCTAAACTCTAACCAAATTAAATCCCCGAGAGCACTTTCCTCTGTCTCTTCAAAACTGTGAATTCTTTCGGGGAACTCTCTGGGGGTCAGAGGTTGATCCTGACGAGCCGTTCGCCTCTGTAGAGCCAAGTTTGAGGCTGGCTCTTGCCTCCTGGCTCCGGTGATTTATAATTTTGGTACCTGGCAACTCCTTTGCCACCTTAAACGCAGTCTCACCCGCAGGGAGCAAGCTGGAGGGCCCGGCTCCAGCGCCATCCCCCAGGGACGCCCCCGCTGGCCCAGGCCACAGTCAGTGCCCGGAAAAACGCTTCAGGAGAGACTGAGGGGCAGCGGCTCGCCTGCTGTCCATGGCCCCCTAGCCCCTCTTCCGCGTCTGCGCCCAACTCCTACGTGGCTGCAGCATCACGAGTGGCACTAGTTATCCTTGAGCTTCCTGGCGGCCCAGAGAAAAGGGGAGAAAAGTGTGAGCTGAACTCGGGTTTTGGTGAAGAGCTGATGAGGTAGCTGTGCCCGTTGCCAGGGCGCTGGGGTGGGGACATGGGAGATGCCCTGCCCGGTCTGCTGGGCGCAGGCTCACAGCCACAAAGACGCCTTATGGGGAGCCTCACAACTCTGCTCCCCGACTGGGTTCCAACAGCATCGTTCCTGCCGAGCGCCCCCCAGACAGCACACGCTGCCTCCGAGTTCTCTCGTAAGGATGGGAGGAGGGCCCCGTCGTGACCCCTTTTATATCAAGGAGGCTCCTGTGCGAATGCACCCACGTCCTCCCAGAACTTTCTCTGCAAACCCGGAGAGGGGAGGGTGGCCTTTGAAACGCCAAGGGGGCCCTGAGTCCCTTCCCACAAGGCAGTGGGGGCCTGCCTAATAAGCATGTACAATTAAGAAGGGCTTGGCAAGAGTGACAGGTAAGGACCAAGGAGCTCCCAGGTGACCTCTGGTGTATAAAAGGACACGGACGCAGTCCGTGGCTTTCCTCTGTCAGTCTTAGGCTCTGCCTGGCTCACAGCCCCGCCAGGAGATGTGCACTGTGCCCGGGCTGTATATTCCCATCCCATCCTGCCCTCCCGCTGGGGAAACCGAGGCACGGGGAATGGAAAGGCCTCGTCGCCTCGTACATGGGGAAGGTGGGATGGAACCAGGTCCAGGCATACCTGAGACCTCTCTTCCCTTTGACCTTTGGCAGAAAGGAAGAGCACGACCAACGAGAGAGGAAGCAGTTTGCAAAGGTCTGGTGGCAAAGCTGGGGGCCCGATCACACTCCCACGTCCATGGCTACCTGCCGTAGAGTGTCGCAGGCACCTTACACTGGGCAGAAAAGGAGCACAGAAAATCAAGGGGCCTCTCCCCCAAGGCTGCAAACCAGGATGAATTGAAGCTACTTAATACATCCGTCCTAGTAAAGCCTCATAACTCAGATTCCCAGGAGTAAAGTAACACCAGGGAGTTTCATGTCAGCCTTAGGCACGGGCAGCAGACTAATGAACGGCTCCCTTCGGGTCCAAAAGAAAAGATGTAATCGGGGCACACAAAGCACGTCTTGTGCAATTACAAGAGTCCACGTGGATGGGCTGACCTGTGACCTATAAACCAAAATGAAGATTTTCAAATATCACCAGGAGGTAGGGAGAGCAATGGCTGGCCAGCTGCTCCAGACTTCCAACTCCCCAGGGTGCAAAAAAAGAACAAGCGCCGGAAAGAAACGTGGCGGACTTTGAACAGCCATTGTGCCACTTTTCAGTTGTAGTTGTTTTTCTGGGGGGCAGGTGGCTGATGCTCACTTTTTTTGCACCGGACACCCAGATGCGTATTACAAAATCACACTTCTCTGAAGAAGTTACTTCTTTCTAAAGAAACCAGACTCTCCAATAGCCAGAAGACGTGTTAGTTACATTTTGCCAGAGTATTAAAGGGGGCATACTTGGGGGCGGGGGAATGCGGGAAGGTGTCTGATGTCAAGGTGGGAAGCACAGTCATACTTGCTCTTGGCAGGATCGGAACTCGTGACCATGGTGCTGATCCCCAGGTTCTAGGGCAGAATCAACTGAGGACAACTAAAGCTGTTTCTCCAGACTTGGGGAGCTGTGTCTCAGGAACCGGCTGGACACATCACGCCTCAGTGATTCATCTATCAGGGACCCCCACGCCCAGAGCCGGAAGGTCAAGGAGGGGCCACAGATCCTCCTGGAAAGTCTGCAGAAATGGGCCTTTGCCTCCACGCCACCGACCGGGAGAACCTGCAGCCAGCAGCGAGCTGCTCTCTCCTTCTCTTCTAAAATCAACACCCATTCCCAGATTTGCTTTTGGCAAACATTGCTTAACTACTGCTGTTTTCCCTGAAGTCTCTGAAGACAGAGAATTGGATAACGAGCTGGCATGCTCTTTTGAAATGTTTACTGTGTTCCTTAAAGCAAGGGACATGCTGGTTCCTAAACTAATTTGGGGTTGTTAGATCTTTTCTACTCTTTTTTGGAGATCTCCGAAGTAAACACATAGACTTAAGGGTAATTATGCTGTATCAGAGAGTCAAGTAAACAGTCACGGGGCTTCCTAAGGGATAAACCATTGCAGATCTGTCGATAGGTAGAGATGTTTTTCTTAATTCTCACGGCAGAAAAAGAAAGAGGAATGCACGAGCATTAAGATGATACATGATAGCACGCCCCAAAGATCAGAGGATAAAAGGCTAGGGGGTCTTGACCGTAGCATATAGAATGGACCCAGACGTTCATGGACAGCCCTCCTAAACGCAAATTGGTTTTCGTAATGGAGCTTATATTCGAAAATTTTCTGAGCCTTGACCGGCATATTTCACAGTCTCGTTGAAAAATAAATAAATAAGACTCAGGGCATCCAGTCGTGTGTCATTTCTGTGAGAACTATAATAAATGAGTCCACATAAGCCTTAAATTCCCACTTTCGAAATGGACATCTGGGGTTAGGATGACATTTATATAAATCTCACTTGGTATTTTGCTTGCGTGTTTTTCACAAGGAGTTCAAAGGCATTTATAGACATTCTGATTAGCGCTTGTGATATCCTGCTGGGGTGGCGAATTCTATTAGCTCAGTTTTACAGTTGAGGATAGAAAATCTTAGAGCAGCCAAATGGTTTGGCAAAAACCATATGGCGTGTCACTGATAACGCTTTGAGAAGAAAACAGGGTTTTTTTTCAGCATCTCTCCCCGCATCAGTCCTCTGTCCAATTTGCTTGTAGGATTTTTTTTTTTAATATTAGATAATGTAGGGTGATTCCTAGGGTCTAAAATGTCACCTACATCTTCAGCCTGCTGGGGCTGTGCTCACCTGGGAAGAGGGAGGGACGCTGAGTCCCTCTCCTCCATTTGCCGGGAAGGACCCACTTCCCTGCATCACTCCAGCCATCTGAAGAGCGGAGTCCGGAAAGCAAAGATGGGCATCCTGGCAAGGGATGCCCAGAAGAGGAGATGTGAGAATCCGGAGCAGAGGGTAATTGCCAAAGCCCCCCTTTCCCTGCACAACCCTCTCAGGATCGCTGCGCCTGAGCTAGGACGACTTCCTCCACTGCCGTAGTCCAAGCAAGAAGTGGAGAAGGGAGAACAAGAAGAAAGACGTGGGCTTGCTGTCTAGGGCAGATGGTGTGTTGGGAACAGATGCCAGGGACAAAGAAGACACTCGACTCCTCGGCGGCTGCCATCGCCTCTTCAGGGAGAAGGAGAAGGACCTCTGTCTGCAGAGAACAGAGCAAGTCGTGACCAGAGTGGAGGGGGTGCTGCCCGGGGCCACAGCTCATGGGAGGAGGGTCTCCTCCTCGGCCACCGGAGTCCATTCCCAGGTGTTTCAAGACCTTGCAGATGAAATTGTCCAACTGGTCCAGGGATAACATTTGAGGAGTTGTGATGGGGCAGCGGCCAGAAGAAGGTGCCAAAACACTGTTGCCATGAGGCGAGGTTTGTTGAGGGTCCGGGAGCGCCCACCCCTCCTCCGCCCCCGCAGTCCGGCTCGGTGCACAGCCCTCCTCCCCCCTGGTCCTGGCCGTCTCCTTCCCCACAGCCTGCCCCTTCGTGCATCGGGATCCCCAGGGGCCACGCCATCTGCTGGGAACACCCCTCCCCACCTAGGACACGTGCTCGCATCCTGTTCAAACCCAAGTTCCTCATGGAAGGCTTCCTCCCCCTGCCTGAAATCTGGGCTCAATCCTGCTCCTTGCAGATTTCTTGCCCCCTCCTGCGGGTGACCCACAACAACCGAGATGAAACCATTCATTGTGACCTGGTTGTGCGTTGGGTGTTTCCCCCACTGAGGGGCAGGTTCACTTTCCCCTGATCACCACTGTCTGCCCAGTGCCAACACAGCACCCACGAAAGCTCAGTAAATTGGTAAAATAAATAGTTCATCAGTTAGGTACAAAGAAACAACCACACAAATGGGGGGGAGTGGGTGGCAGTGGGGGGAGTGATGGATCTAACAGCCCCCTCATGAAAACATTTAACATGACGTCGTGAGGTTGTCCCTCCTCTACCCTCCGTGGCCTGAAGTTTCCCTTTCTGGAACCTTGCCCTTCCAACTCCCACACCACACTACTATCCCTCTCATTTGCCCACACCCACTACCTAAGAGGAAAAGGGCAGGAAGGGAGACATCAAGGCTCAGCCCGTGTTTTCTATGTGGGAATGACTGGCGCGCTTCCTCTTCACGTCGGCCTTGGAAATCCACAAAGGTCTCCTCCCTAAAGGGATGTTCCTGCTTCTGCTGGAGAATAGTGAATTCAGTTGTATTTTCTGATATTCAAATTCTGTTCACAGTACATTTTTTCCATGGAACTTTGTAGTCTGTGCCTGTTTGGGAGGAATCAATTAAGTTTGTTATACCATAGCTATGCTTCAAAATACACAGGAGATTCCAAATCTAATGGCTGTATTTTATAAAACTAGGATCGTTCATTCAATTATGAATAAAGGCTCCATCAACATTAATGGCATTGTTGGAAGCTTAGTTTTTGTTTTTGTTTTTTATTTTCCCAAACAGAACCTGACATCTCTCCCTGGGAACTTCATAAAAATATCATTAGAAACGGAAAGGAATTAGCCTCTCTTCACAGCTCCCCCAGCTGCTTTTTTTCCCGAATAACCAGAGGCCCTTTTTCAAAAGCAGAGAAGTCCTCCAAGCAAGAAACTGCGTGGAGATCTGTCATTGCTGCTAGAACATGACCACCAGTCTTCACAAGTGGTAAAAAATAAATCTAGAGTAAGTTAAGCAAGAGGTAAATGGACTCTTAAAAGAGAGAGAGGGGGCTTCCCTGGTGGTCCAGTGGGTAAAGACTCCACGCTCCCAGTGCAGGGGGCCTGGGTTCGATCCCTGGTTGGGGAACCAGATCCCACGTGCTGTACTAAGAAGCCCGCACGCTGCAGCTAAGACCCAGCAAAGTCAAATAAATAAATGAGAGAGAGAATAAGGGGAAAGGAGGAGGGAAGGGTAGGAGGCAGGGGGTCGAAGGGAAAGAGAACACATAGAAAGCGATGACAGGGCTGTGGATGTGTGGCCGATTCAGCCCCCAGGGCCGGGAAGCCCGCCAGAGTTGAAAGAAGTCAGTCCTGGGTGTAGTGGAGGTTACAGTTTGTCACAGAGCTCCTTTCTAATGACATAAAGTGTCCTGAAACTTTGAGACCAATGGAGTAGGGGCAGCAAACTTTTCCACTGATGCAATCCTAAAGTCCGCAGATCTAAAACTGCACGCATTATGCATTGCTCGATGTATCCAAAATTATCAGTTCATAAAATGTGAAGGTTTATTTTATTTCGGTAATAAGTACACACTTAGAACTCACATTCACTTCAAATGTTTTTAATTTTTTAATGACAAATGGCGCATCCCTCTTTGCCAATTACCCAGAGGCAGACCCAAATCTGAGAACAGAAGAAGCCATTAGCACCATAGTGAAAAACAAATACAAGTCCTCTGTTTTCTCACTTCCTATTTGCTGCGGGGTCAAGTTGTCATTTCCATAACAGGAAGGCAAGGGGAAAAGGACAGAGGGAAACCCGAAACTCAATGAACACATTTTTAGCTGGAGGGAACTTGATCTCATCCTTCTCGTTTGCTGAGCTACAAAGATGAGCAACTTCTGTTTCTTTAGAAATTCCTTTTATCACCTTCTCAGATCCTAGAAACCGAAGATTTCCACCCAGATTGAGACTGGCTCCTCTCCCCGTTCACAGGTTAGTCTATTTTCGTATAATCTGTGAGTTTCCCAACATGCACCGAATCCCCCACACCTGTTGTACATGAGGATGCATGTCCCCCTGGGCCGGGGCCCGGCCAAAGTGGGCGAGGGACGCCGTTAACAGACTCTCGCCGTCCAGCTCAGTGCCTGGATGATCCCTAACCCTAACCCTAACCCTAAACCGATCCTCCGCTCCCGTGCCCCCACTGGTCTCCTAGTCCCTTCTCAAATGTCCTCCAAGCCGCGTGGTCAGCGTGATTTCTGAACCACAGATCGCCCCCTACTTAAAATCTTCCCGTAGCTTCTGTGAGGAAGGTCCAATTCCTGAGTTTCAGGCAGAAGGCCCAGGAAAGTGTGGCCGCAGGAGACTTTCCAGCCCCATCTGCCACCCCTTCCCCAGCTGCGACCTTTGCTACAGCCACACGCGGACTCACGTAATCCCCGAAGCTGCCTGCTGGTCACTCCGCCATGTCTCCCAACCAAGCAACAGCCAGGGCTTGTCAGGCACTGTGATGGGTGCCAGATGTGGAGATGGCCACGGAAAGTTTGCAGTGCAGTGAGCTATGTGCAATGTTGTGGGGTGCTGGACTCAGCTCCTGGAGAGCACCCTGACCACCATCGCCTTGCTCGACTGAGAGGCTGTTCTTTCACACCTGCAGAAAAGTTTAAAGATGGCGTATGTGATGCACCTCACACCAATTATGACAGTTACTATCCAAACACATAAAATAACCAGGGTTGTTACCGTATAATTACCATATCATCCAGCAATTCCACTTCTGGGTGCGCACCTGAAGGAACGGAAAGCAGGACTTAAAAAGGTATTTGCTCACCACATTTATAGCTGCATTGTTCACAACAGCCAAAAGATGGAGAGAATCCAAATGTCCATCAACTGATGAACGGATAAACAAGCTGTGGTATATTTGTACAATGGAATATTATTCAGCTTAAACTTCAAAAGGAAGGAAATTTTGACACATGCTAAAATACGGATAAACCTTGAAGACATTATGTTAGTGAAATAAGCCAGACACAAAAGGACAAACATTTTATGATTCCACTTATATGAGGGATCTGGAGCATCACATTCATAGAGACAGAAAGTAGAATGGTGGGTGCCAGGAGCTGGGGGAGGAGGGAGTGGGGAGTTAGTATTTAATGGGAGCAGAGTTTCAGTTTGGGAAGATGAAAATGGTTCTGGAGACGGATGGTGGTGGCAGCTGCATAACAGTGCAAATGTACTTCATGTCACTGAACTATTCTCTTAAAATTATTAAAATGGTAAACTTTACGTTATGTGTATTTTACCACAATAAAAAACATAACATATGTAGAATTTCTGCTTCTGACCATGATGTAGTCACGGGGACTGGATTTACCCTTCCACATTAACAACAACCAGACAAAACAACTTAAAAAAGAAAAAAAGCAAAATCATCTTCAGATATAGGACAGCAGGCAGTGTGGGACAGTGATCCTTGGGAAACAGGAACAAATAAAGCAAGTCTAATGGTTGCCTTCACTTGCTACCTGGAAAGTGTTCCCAGGTCACACTGCAGGGAGAGGCAACCCAATCAGAGCCTGGGGCTCTCCCTCAAGTGAGACACTGAGTTGAGAATCCTGGAAGCCGTGGAGGCTGGAACTGCAAGGCAGCATTCCGGAGAGGAGGGCCTGCAGAACAGGAGCAGGTTGCTTGGAGAGAGAGCTCTGTAGTCCTGCAGAGGGCTTCCCTGGAGACCTCAGCTGAGTACCTGTCAGCACGCGCATATGAGACCAGGAAAGGCTCTCCAGAAAGGAACACAGAGAACCATCTTGAAGTTCACAGAGGGCTATGAATAGTTAGTGTTGTCACCAAAGCAGAGAAACCTTGTAATGCACAGGGCGTCAGGAAGACTAATCAGAAGGATATTGTCTTAAGAGTGGGGCAAAATTAGCCCTCTGCTAATGGCCATTCTGATTTTTGCCTAACAAAGCTGAAAAGTTAGCCTCAAAAGGACCAAGCTGTTCCCAAGTAACATAATGGCTCCCAAAACAAAGCTCAAGAATATATAAGGAATATAAAATAGCCAGCACCCAAAACAAAATAAAATTTACAATTCGGACATCCAATCAAAAATATTAAGAATACAAAGTAGGGCTTCCCTGGTGGCGCAGGGGTTGGGAGTCCGCCTGCCGGTGCAGGGGACCTGAGTTTGTGCCCCGGTCCGGGAAGATCCCACATGCCGCAGAGCGGCTGGGCCCGTGAGCCATGGCCACTGAGCCTGTGCGTCCGGAGCCTGTGCTCCGCAACGGGAGAGGCCACGGCAGTGAGAGGCCCACATACCGCAAAAAAAAAAAAAAAAAAGAATATAAAGTAACAGGAAAACATGACTCATATCAAGGGGAAAAAGTCAACAGAAACAGGGCCAGAAATGATACAGATGATGAAGGAAGCAGAAAAGGGGCTAAGCAGTTATTATAAGTAGATTTTGTATGCTAGGAGCATAGAGGAAAATGTAAGTATTTTGAAAAGATATGTAAAGATTTTTAAAAGACACAAATTGAATTGATAGCGATTTCAAAAAAAGATGTCTACACAGATGGCCAAAAAGCACATGAAAAGATGCTCAACATCACTAATTATCAGAGAAATCAAAACTACAGTGAGGTATCACCTCACACTGGTCAGAATGGCCATTATCAAAAAGTCTACAAACAACAAATATCAGAAAGGGTGTGGAGAAAGGACATCCCTACACTGTTGGTGGGAAATTAAATGGGTAAAACCACTATGGAGAACAGTATGGAGGTTCCTTAAAAAACTAAAAATAAAGCTACCATATGATCCAGCAATCCCACTCCTGGGCATATATCCAGAGAAAACCATAATTGAAAAAGATACATGTACCCCAATATTCATTGCAGCACTATTCACAATAGCCAAGACATGGAAGAAACCTAAATGTCCATTGACAGAGGAGTAAAGAAGATGTGGTACACATACACAATGGATATTACCCAGCCATAAAAAAAGAATGAAATAATGCCATTGTCAGCAACATGGATGGACCTAGAGATTATCATACTAAGTGAAGTAAGTTAGACAGAGAAAGACACATATCATATGATATCACTCATAGATGGAACTAACTAAAAAATGATACAAACGAACTTATTTACAAAACAGAAACAGACTTACAGATATTGAAAGCAAACTTATGGTTCCCAAAGGGGAAACACTGAGGTGAGGGATAAATCAGGAGCTTGGGATCAACATACACACACTACTATATATAAGATAGATAACCAACAAGGACCTACTCTGTAGCACAGGGAACTCTACTCAATATTCTGTGATAACCTATATGGGAAAACAATCTGAAAAAGAATGAATATATGTATATGTATAACTGAGTCACTATGCTGTATACCTGAAACTAACACAACTTTGTAAATCAATTATATTCCGATAAAAAATTTTTAAATTAAAAAGAGATGTCTAGGATTAACAGCAGATTACACAGTACAGAACAAAAATTTAGTGCCCTTGGAGACTAAATGGAAATAGATACCACCCAAAATAAAACAGCAGGAGTAAAATGATGGGGAAAGAAATGAACCAAGCTTTAGTGGAATAAATTCAAACAGCCTAATGTAGATGCGACTGAAGTCCCTAAAGGAGAGGCAGGTGGGGAGAAAAATATTTGAAGATACAATGGTTGAAATTTTTTCCAAATTTGGTGAAAACTATAAATGCATGAATACAAGAAGCTCAATGAACCCCAATCACAAGAAATATGAAGAAAGGTACACCAAGGCACTTCATCATAAAATTGCCCAAAACCAGTGATAAAGAGAAAACTTTAAAAGCAGCTGGAGTGAAGGAGGGAGGTGTGCATTATGTGCAGAGGAACAAACATAAGAATGACAGCCAGTGTCTCATCAGAAATAATGCATGCCAGAAGATAATACAGCAACATCTGAAAGTTTAAGAATGGGGAATCTAGAATTATTTATCCAGAGGGGAAAAATGTGAAAAAAAGGACTTTTTCAGATATACAAAAGCTGAAGACATTTATCACCAGCAGAACTTCATTCAAGCAACGATAAAGGAAGTCCTTTGAGCAGAAAGCAAATGATTTTTTAAAAATTTGATTATACATAAAGGAATGATGAGCATCAGAAATAGTGAATATTGGGTAAACGTAAAAGAAATATTCTAAAAAATCTTTAAAAAAATAATTGATTAATTCAAGCAAACATAATAATAATATATTGTGAGATATAAAACTCAGGTAGAAATAAAAGATGTGGCAGCAATAGCATGGAGGCTGGGAAGGGAGAAATGGAAGTACAGCCTTGTACGACTATTATGCTATATGTGAAGCGCTCTGATATTACTTGAAGATATACTGTGAGAACTTTAAGATGTATACTATAAGCTCTAAAGCAAATTCTACAAAAAAAAAAAAAGAGGTATAGTGAGTAAGCTAACAAAGGACATAAACTGAAATAATAAAAATCACTCAGTTAATCTAGAGGAAGTCAGGAGAAAGACATCAAATAACATATTAGACAAATAGAAAACAAATAGCAATATGGTAGCTATAAACTCAATTATATCGATATTATATTAAATGTAAATGCTCTAAACACCTCAAATAAAAGGCAAAGATTGTCAGATTGAATTTGAAAAAGTGAGAACAACCTACATCCTGCCTAAAATAAACCCGCTTTTTAAAAAAGATATAGATAAATTAAAAGAATAGAAGTAGAATACACCATGCTGAAAATAATCAGAAGAAGGATGGCATGGCTACATTAATATCAGACAAAGTAGACTTCAGAGCAAAGAGTATTAACCAAGATTAAGAGAATCACTTACTGATGATAAAGAAGTCAATTCACCTAGAAGACATACAACCCTAAATGTTTATGCCCCTAATAAGAGAGCTTCGAAATACTTGGAACAAAAACTGGTAGGAGTTAAAAGGAGAAATAGACAAGTCCACAGTTATAGCTGGGGACTTCAGAAACCCTCCTAATTGATAGAACAAGTACACAGAAAATCAGTAAGGATATAGATGTCTTTAACAATACTATAAGTCAATTTGACCCAATATGAGGTTTATAGAATATGCTACCAAACTACAGAATACACATTCTTTTGAAGAACACACAAACATTTACCAAGATAGGAACCAAAACATGAATAAATTTACAAGAATTCAAATAATACAAGTTATGTTGTCTGGCCACAATGAAATTAAATTAGAAATCGATACCTGAAAGATATCTGAAAATCCCCAAATACTTGGAAACTAAATAATATGCTTCTAAATAACTCATGGTTCAAAGAAGAAATCACAAGGAATATTACAATGTACTTTGAAATGAATGGAAATAAAAACATGACATGTTGAAATGTGTAAGATGCAGCCAGAACAGTGCTTAAAGTGAAGTTTATAGCACTAAACATCTACCTTTAAAAAAAGAAAATTCTTGAAACAATGATTTGAGCTCCCACCTTAAGAAATAAGAAAAGGAAGAGAAAATTGATCTTAAATTAATCAAAAGACAAGAAATAATAAAGATAATAGAAATCAATGAAATGGGAAAAGAAAAATCATATGAAAGAACAATGAAACCAAAAGCTAAGTATTTGAAAAGATAAATCAAATCGGAAAACTTCTGGCCAAATGGATCTGGAAAAAGAGAGAGAGGAAAGAAATTACCAATATCAGAAATAAGAGAGAGGAGAGACATCACTACAAATCCTACAGGCAAAAAATAATAATGAGAGAATATTATGAACCACTTTATATAAATTCAGTAACTTAATGAAATGGGGAAATTACCTGGAAGACACAAACTCCCAGAGTTCACTCAAGAAAAAATAGATAATGTGAATAGTTCAGCTTTATCTCTATTACAGACATTAATTTGTAGTTAAAAACCTTCTCTCAGAGAAAAATCCCAGGCCCATATGTCTTAGGTGGAGAGTTCCAACCAGCATTTAAGAAAGAAACATAATCAATTCTACACAAATCCTTCCAAAAAACTGAAGAGGAGGGAGCATTTTCCAACGTATATGAGGTCAGCATTACCCTGATACCAAAACCAGAAAATGATGTTACATAAAAACTATAGAATAATACCCCTCACGAACACAGATACAAATATTCTTAACAAAATTTGAGCATAGCTAGTCCAACAAGAGGCAAAAAGATACTACACTGTGACCAAATGGAGTTTATGAAAGAATGCGAGGTTGACTTAACATTTGAAAATCGAAAAATGTAATTCTCCATATTGTCAGAATAAAGGAGTAAAAACAGGGGGTCATATCAATAAATGCAGGAGACTCATTTCACAAAATCTAATATCTCATCCCTTATAAATACTGTCAGCATATTAATATCAGAGGAAATTCCTCAATCTGAGGAAGGGCATCCACAAGAAAGCGACAACTGACATCACTAATGGTAGAAGACTAAATGTTTCCCCCTAAGTTCAAGAACAAGATAAGGATGTCTGTTCCCACCGCTTTTATTCAATGTTGTATTGGAGATTCTAGCTAATGCAAAATGGTAGAGAGAAGAAATAAAAGGCATAAACACTTGAAAGGTAGAAGTAAAACTGTCATATTTGCTTATGACGTGACCATCACCATAGAAAAGCCTAAGGAATCTACAAAAAACAAAGGCCACCAGAACTAATAAGTGAGTTTACCAAGTTTGCAAGATACAGGTCAGTAGAAACTATTGTACTTCTATATATTTACAAGTGAACAAAAAACTGAAATTTAAAAAATAAAATCATTTACAATATAATCAAAACAGATAAAAAGCTTGAGGTTAAATCTGGCAAAAGATGTGCAAACAACACAAAAAACAACAAAATAATTAGAGAGGAAAAGAAGACCTCTGTAAATGGAGAGATACACATGGATTAGAAGATTCAGTGCTGTTAAGCTTTCAGTTCTCCCCAAACAAATGTACAGGTTCAATATCATCTCAGTCAAAATCTCAGCAGATTTACTGTAGAAACTGATTGGCTAATTTTAAAATTTATACTAAAATACAAGCCCCTAGAAAAACTCCACACACACAAACTTTGAAAAAAAGGACAAAGTCAGAGGGCTTAAACTAAATTAATAAATTTCATGGCTCATTACAAAACTACACTAATCAAGGGAGTATCATATTAACAAATAGATAGACATGTTTATATAGACAGTATCATAAAAGCGTATATATAGGTCAATACAGCAGAATAAAGAGGCCAGTAAATAGTGGTTTTCTAAGGTTGGGGAGGAGGGAGGGATGGATTACAGGGGAGCTCAAGGAGGCTTTAGGAAGTGATGATTACGTCCCATCATTTGATTGTGGTTATAGTCTCATGAACATGTATTAAAACTCATCACACTGGGGCTTCCCTGGTGGCGCAGTGGTTGAGAGTCCGCCTGCCGATGCAGGGGACGCGGGTTCGTGCCCCGGTCCGGGAGGATCCCACATGCCGCGGAGGGGCTGGGCCCGTGAGCCGTGGCCGCTGAGCCTGCGCGTCCGGAGCCTGTGCTCCGCAACGGGAGAGGCCACAGCAGTGAGAGGCCCGCGTACGGCAAAAAAAAAAAAAAGAAAAAAAACAAACCTCATCACATTGTACACTTCCAATATGTACAGTTTATTGAAACAATTTTATTTCGATAAAGCTGAAAAACACAATTTAAAAAGTACATCTAACCTCTGTTATCTATTAGGTGAAGCTATGCCCATTTTGAAGATTAAGGAATAGTCTCTAAGCAGGATACCAGGGTTTTAGAGGCTGTTCCTGGGTCCAGCTTGGCATCTGGTGGCTCCTAGAAGACCCAGCCTTGCCTGCTCTGCAGGCCTCACACTAATACAAGCTTCCCCTCCCTCTGCCCCAGCCACCCCTGTTTGCCCAGCTAATTGCTATTGGTTTGAGGAAACTCAGCTCAAAAGTTAGCTCCTCCTGGACCTCTTCCATGGACCGAGGCCAGATTTGGGACTTTGACTGTCATTCATGATCAGTCTGGTGTGAGTGCCACCATCTGTGGGTCAACCCTAGGACACTGTGGACAATTTGATCCCATAGCCCCAGGTCACAGCACAATGCCTGGCCCTAGAAATGAGCTCGGTGAATAAACGACAAGCACAGGGGTAGGACTAGGTCTCAAACAAGGGCAGGAACAAGGCTTCCTTTTGGAAGATGTAGAAACAGCTGACGTTGACGGTCCAGGAGCCAGGAAGCTTGACCTGCATCTACCCCAGATGCCAGCCCTCCTGCTGCTCAGAAAATGGGGACAGAGAAGTGACCCACTCAAGCCTCCAGATGAGCACTGGCTCAGGAGGGCCTTCTCAGGTGGCCAGGGTCATCTTTGGCCTTCCCAGGACCCACAGGAGAGGCTGCAGAAAGGGCTGGGCCAGCGTCAACCCTCACAGTAAGGAAGGTCTACAAGGAGAGGCAGATGCAACCGTACCAAACCTTTGTTTGTCCCCTGAGATGCCAAAAAGGAGATAAATGTCCACGTCAATGGGCTCGAGCTTCTGACCAGAACTAAGCTGACTCATGCAGCATCTCCCCTTTTGGACAGGGTCCCTCACTGGGTTCCAGAAAGACTGAGTGCAGCACCGCCTGACCCTGCCCCCAGTAACCACAATTCATTCCTAAACGAGCATTCCTTTCTCTCCCTCACATTCCCATCAGTCCCCAGATCAGCATCGCCAAAAGAGCCCTCGTGGGAATCTGGCTTACACCACCTGCCAACGCCCGCCTGGATGCCAGGAACTCGGGCTTCCTGGGCCGGGCAAGTTCCGGAATGCATGCCTCTCTGGCTTCAGTGCTTTGCTTTTGTAGGCGGTTGTTTCATAAATGCCAAAAAGTGTCTTAGATGGGCAAACTGAAAAGCGACTGGAGGCCATCTGGGTACCCCAATTCACTCATCCCAACAGAAAGCCATGCACCTGCCCTTTCTTGGGTGTTGTGCTACGAGGAGAAGAAGATGAGGGAGGAGAGGAAGGCCCGCCCAGCCCCAGGAGCTCACGGGTGGTGGAGGATCCAGAGTAGGAAAGAGAGGAGAGACAGTCACGGGGACAGTGAGGCGAAGAGGGGAGCGGTCAGGAAGAACTTCCAGAGGAGGTGAGCTCACCCAAGGGTTTAAGAAGTGAGTGCCCTACAGGCGAGGCAGTACCAGAAAAGGCCCATCCTGGGAAAAGGCACCGGGGGCAAGGCAGGTCTGTAAACAGTGTGGTGTGATGGGTGGGGAGGGGCTGTGGGTACCAATACCCAACACGACCCGCTCAGAGCAGGGGCCCAAGTGTATGACTTAGTGTTCTGCTTGCATGCTAAAGCATACGACAGCTCTAATCCACCTTTTGGAATCACTTATTTTATTTATGTACCCTGGTAGGTAATAAATAGCTGCGGTACAAATTTCAAAGGGCAGAAAGTGAAAACTAAGCTTCCTCTTTCACTTTGGTGAGACTTGGGGGAACGCTATGAAATAAACAGCTCCTGCACCTACACAAAGGAGAAAAGGAGGGAAGCCCTTCTGGTGCGTTGCGGGACTCACAGGAAGTAGTGAAATCTCTAAAGACCAACCCCCCCACCCCCACCCCCCCCACACACACACCAGTAAAAGAAGAGCCAGCATGGGGGGAACAGGAAGAAACCTGGAGCTAAAGCAAGTGGGGGCTGAGATCTCTAGAAACAACCCCCCCACCCCCACCCCCCCCACACACACACCAGTAAAAGAAGAGCCAGCATGGGGGGAACAGGAAGAAACCTGGAGCTAAAGCAAGTGGGGGCTGAGTGAGGCCCCCTCCCTCAAGGCGCCAACTGCAGCCTCAGGACAGGGAGCTCTGCAGCGGTGGGCCAGCCTGGAGCCCCCGCCAAGTCCAGGCCCCTTGAGCATGGTGACCTGGCTGCAAGTACCCTTAGAGGGAAAACCCTCCCCGCCTGGGCCATCAGAATTCCCACAGAGCAAAAAGCTTGTATGGGTTTACAAAGATCACCAAGCACAGAGGAGGTGGACCCACATGTGTGAGTCAGTAGAAATGACGAAAAGATGCAGACCCTGAGGTCTCCAGACACTGGAATTAGCAGAAACGGAATATAGGATAAGTATGCAGAATATGCTTTTTTAACAAAAGGATGAACTTCTGGAGATAAGTCAGTAAGGCTCCATATAAGGAATGACTGTGCAGATCTTAAGATGAACCAAAAGGAACTTCTAGAATTGAAAGGTATCATTCTGGAAATAATTAATTCAATGGATGAATCGAACAATACATTAGACCCCACGACCCAAATGACCATTTCATGTCTTCTCCTTTCTCCTCACATCCCAGCCCCTCTTCTTTCATCCTCACTCTGCACTGACACTTCATCGAGAAGGGGCCACAGTCAAAAGAGCTCTCCCACAACCCTCCACATGCATGGCCACCTGCGTGCCAGCACCTGCAAACACACGCTCAACCTTCATTCCTATTTCTAGTGATGGACTTGGAGAAACGCCGCAACCTGAATACCATTCCAGCTGTGTTCCAGAACCATCTCTCCACATCCCCCAAGGGCACTGCTCCAGACACTCTCTTCTCTCTCCCACACTATTCACTTTCTCTCTCGACCAGAATATTTTCATCACCTTCTTGTGACTTAACCCGAAAGTTAAAACACTCAGAACCAATTCTCTTCTTTCCTCCCTGATTAGCTAAAATTCTACCTCTAGTAGCTTCTTCAAGAGAGGCTCAAATAAACCACACATCCCAAGTTCTTACATATTCACCAGGATCTGTTGCCTTTATATTTGCATGACACCTTGGTGGGGTATGAAATGACTTTCTGGTATGTCATAGGGGTTGCTCCTCTCTGTTCTGGCTGGAAGACAACTAAAGCCAGATTGATGTGTTTCCCCTCCTAGGTGACCTGATTGTTTTCCTTGATTCCCTCTTTATCTTTGAAATTTCATAAGTTTAATCAGGAATGCCTTAGTGGTGATCTTTGTACTCATTTCCCTGGGACACAATATTTCCTTTCAATGTGCAGCTTCAAGTCTCCTTTTTATTTCCAGAAACACCTTCTTAAATTATCATTTTTATTTTTCCTTTTTTTCTTTCGTGATCTTAGTTCTTTTATGCTTCGGACTCGTTGGGTACAAATATTTGGGATCCTTTTTACTGCCTCCCCTCCTCAAATCCTCTTAAATGGCTTGTCTACTTCCATTTTATCTTGTGTACTTCCTTCTCAGTCCTGCCCTCCACGTACCCTGCTATGTTTTCGGCAGTGTCTGTTCTTTGTGCTGCTACCAACATGCCTTTTACATCTGCGGATGGTTGCATTTTTCTCTTGCACGCTTTCCTGAGTTCTGCAAATGCGTATCTCATTTCCTCTTCTCTTTTGTCATGTCTTCCCTGAGGTCCGTCTCTGCTTTAAGCTCTTGTTTTATAGAGGTAATTAGTCCCCGTTTGCTTCTTTAATTCAGGACAATATGTTTGGCCATAAATTCTATCTGTTCCACGACAGCATTTTTTGCTTAAAAAGAGGGGGGGAGGAGAGGTTAAAAACATGCATATACGTTACCTATTTTCAAAGAAACCCAGTGGGCCTACATTCAGTGAGGACACTGACGGTTCAACAAAGCAGTGAGCCCCTCCTTGGGGAGGGGGTCTCTCTGGGTCTTCCTTCCATACCTTCCGCCATCCCCTCATTAAGGGTCTCTCCCCGCTTCCATCCCTAAGATCCTCTCCATTCCTTGGCGCTCTGTGAACTGCTGTGTCTCTGCAGAGAGCTCCGGCTATTTCCTATAATAGGAAGCAGGAGGTTAAGTACTGCCCCCCCCCCACACCTCTACAACCATGTATATATCCTTCAGTCAGATGGCCTACCAGGACAGCTGATCTGTCACTGGAACCATGATCAGGTTGCCCCAGCTACCCTCCAGCCTTTCTAGCTGGTGATATAGAGGAGAAAGCTCAGTGCCAAGGGAAAACGGCTAGGGAAAGCGCCTTGACCACCCTGTGAGTGGACAGTCTTCTCTCTGCTTTGGGTGCTAAGAGCTCAGCTGCAGGTAGGAAGAATCAGGTAGCACTTGCTGTGCACTGATTTTCCTCTGACTTATGACCATGCACCCTTGCCTGCAAAGCACAACGTCTTGCTTTCTTTATCTATTCTTGCTTCAGTGTGTGCCTGTATAATATAAATAAACCCATAGCAGCCAGAGGGGCTCGTCAAGGAAGGCATGGGGCTAGAAGTGGGGATGTCGTTTCAAAACCACTGACAATAGAACAGTGACAAGATGCTGATGTCCTTGACCATCAAGCACAGTGGACCTAATGTTGGGGAGATCACGAGTGGGAAATGATCTTTGACCTATTTTTCAACTTCTTGTGAGCAATAAAGACCAGACCAATCCTTGTGCAGCCTTTTGCCCAGGCCAATCAGGGCCGCAAGGGGCTTTCTTGGTTTATCCAAGGCGGACACTGCAAAGCCGCAAGAACAGCACGAAGTGGAGCATCAGGAAACTGGGTGCTGTGACGTTGCAGAGGGCGTCTTACCGCTGCCCCTCATCTACGTCCTGCCGTTGAAAACACCTGCCTCAGAGAGTGGTTGGGAAGACGTCATGAGATATTACTTGTAAAAGCATCAAGTCCCTGGCACTCAGAAGCTTGAACACACCATCGGGCTCAACTGCCCTCTTTTTAAGCCCTGCGGAAGTTGGAGGACAGGCCTGCTGGTACCGTCTTCCTTTCTCTGATTCAGACCACCACATATGCTCAACTCTTACCAGGCTGTTGTGTTGCCAGGGAGTCTTTGCATCTATGTCAAAATGACCTTGTCAATTACTTAACGTTGGATGTCCATCACTTAAAATGTCCATAAACAAATCTCCCGGACACTTACTCCATCCAACACCCTTCTCCAGGTATGTCACGATAGACTTTCCCTTCCATTCTCTACATTTCTTTCCTTTTCCAATTCCACTTCCTACGTCTTCATTTCTTCTTTTTTTTTTTTTAATCAGTGGCTTTCATTTTCCTTACGTTTGCTTTGTCCGAATTCTTATAAGTAGGTATTATTTTTATAATCAGAGAAAATCCCAAACATCTTAAAACGAATAACACAATCGTATCGTTGCACATGCTTGACGGACCATCGAAAGTTTAACAGAGAGTTTCCTGTGCAGTGCAACCTCCTCCACTACCCGGAAACCTCTGAGAAGCGCAGCCCTGGGGCAAGGTGCCACTCTCTCCATTAGCATCTTTGAGTGCCTTTCGGCAGCGGTGCGACTTTGGTTGAGCACTTAACCTCTGTCGCTCAGTTCCTCACCTGCCAAATGCAGAGAAGAACAGCTCTGAGCTCACTAGGTAACCACTGAGTAAAGAACATAAGACACTCAGAACAGTCCCTGGCACATCAGAGCCGTAACTGTGAGCACAAATAAGGGCAACAGAGCCAAACAGGTTGGGTCCTTCAGCCATAAAAAGGAATAAAGAGTGGTTCAGGCTACAACGTAGATGAATCTTGAAAACATTGTGTTAAATCAATCACCAGAGACTGCACGTCGAACGGTTTCGTTTATATGAAATGTCCAGACAAATCAATGAGACGAAAAGTAGATAATTAGTTACCCAGGGACGGGGTGGGGGGGGGGGGGGGGG
>NW_020172178.1:7409181-7445223 GCF_003031525.2 Neophocaena asiaeorientalis asiaeorientalis
AGTAACGGGCGTGGCTGCTGAATGAGTGCGGGGTTTCGTGGGGGCTGAGGAAAAAGTGCCGGAACTAAGAGTGGTGATGCAAAGTGCCCATTTTAAAACAGTTAAAACGGCAAATTTTACATTATTTGTTACTTTACCATCCAAAAAAAAAAATAATACGAGGGTCCAGCCTATGAATTTTCATATGGAGACCAGGATAAGCTGCACGATGAACAGCCAATTTTATATCTTAATTGAAAATCAATGAACAAGACCCATGGAGTGCCGAGGGAGGCATCGGACTCCTCACAAACCGTGTCACGAGCACAGACTTGGCTTCGGACGACCCATGGCTGCTGTGTCAACAGCTTTGCTGCTTAGCAAACAACTTCAGCGTTCCGTGGCTTGAAACAACGTCCATTTTCATTAAGCTCACGAGCGCGTGCATCGATGGGCTGCTCTGGTCTGGGCCGGCTTGGCTGATCTCCGCCGGCCTCTCTCGCGGGGCTGTGGTCAGGTGGCAGGTCGGCTGGTGGATCTAACAGGGCCTCACTCTCATGCTTCGGCGTTGGGGGCCGGTTGGCCGGAAGGCCTCCGGTGGGAGGGCTGGTCTCTGCTCTGCGTGGTGTCTCGTGCCCTCGGGGGGCTAAGCTGCCTCCACGGGGAGAAGCCGCGAGTCTCCAGAGGCCTCGCGTCCCCCACGTTCTACTGGTCAGAGCAAGTCCCCAGCCTAGAATCAAGTGACAAGGGAACGGACCCTAGTTCATAATGGGGGAGCTGCCGAGAGGCTGTGGCTCTTCGCCCCCTAACACCGCTCCCCTGAGATGAAGTGTTAAATACCCCGGACACCTCGTTTCTGTGGTTTCCCAGAAGGTGCCTCACGCCCACTTCATCTCTTCGTCCACCATCCTTCCCACCTCCGGGTGGGCTTGAAAGGGGTGAGGCTGAGGCATGAGGTCTGGGAGTCCGTCTTGCACATCACTTAGTAAAATAATACAGCTGAGGGTGTAACGGCTTGCAGTGCAAGGATGTCAAAACAGCTGCATAACAGGGCTAACATCAAAACTTCTTCCCTGGGTTTTCTTAAGACTCTACACTTCTCTTTGTTTCAGAACTAAAGAGGCTTTTCACCCGCTTTCTTCTCTCTCTGTCCTGAGCCTAACCTCCTCTTCTCAGCAGCTGACGAGGCCTCTGAACATTCCCCGCGATCCCAGAGGGGTTCCCTCCAGGTGGGAGGAACAGAGTGAGCAAAGATGGGGAGAGGGAGGCGTGAGCCTCTGTCCAGCGTGGCCGGAATCCAGGGTATACAAAGTAGAGTTCTCGCGGCAATAGGGAGCCATTGAGGAGTGCGGAGTGCCAGAGTCAGGGCCAAGTTTAGGAAAAGTCAGCAGCCGCAGGTGCAGACAGATGAAGTTTAGAGAGCTGGGAGGCAGAACGGGCCGCCAGGAGGCTGTGGACACGGTCTGGGCGAGGGGGACTTGAGCAAGGACGTCACAGAGGTAGAATTGACATGATTGCACAGCTGCTTCCATGTGGGAGGAGAGGACAGTGTGATGGGAGGGGGTGGGTGGCAGGGAAGGTAAGGGCGAAAAATGAGGCCGGGAAAGACGCAGCGCACTTCCAGAGAGAGAGGAACAGAAGACGGCGAATCTGCTGCAACGTCTAAGAGGTCCAGAGCCTGGGATGCTCCTGCCATGGGTTGGAGCTCCCGGGGCAGCCCACCAGGCAGAGGGGTGGAGAGGAGCCCTGGGCGCTGCCTCCCTCTCCTTGTCGCCTGAGGCCAGCCCTGCGGTCTGATGTGCCGCCTGGGGCCTACAACTCAACTTTCGAGATTGAGCAATAACCTTTTCTCCTCCCAGACGGAAACCTGTCCAAAAACTGGACCCAGATTTCTCCCCTGCTCTCTCCAACACTTGGAGAGCTCTGCGGTTGGCCGCAGCTGTATCACTCACAACAGATTTTACAAGGTTGTCCTGGTGCCAGGGTCCTTTTAGAAGTAAAAATAGCTGAAATCAGCCTGCCCTCCCGGAACCATGAAAACATTTCACCATACCTCAAGCTTTCACCTACTGCCGTGTCATCCTAACCCCCAGCACGCCGCTTATGAGACCGGTTCCTGGAGCCTCGAGAGGCTGTCCTGAGGACGCATTTTTGCACACGCTTGGACTCGGGGCTCAGCTCTGAAATGCGGCATCCAGCTGGAGACAGAGCAGCTCCCGTCTTGCTGACCGCAAGGTGCACCTAATCACGCAAGACACACCGTTCATGTTCATGACAAAGAAATGCTTCTGATTCTTGATGGCACCCTGCTGGGGGTGGTTACTAACCCCTGGCTCGTTACTACACCCCAGCATGGTTAGCCTCCCCGGTGTCAGGGTCCTGGACTTTGGTAACCTGCCGTCAGGTCAGCCAGAAAAATCTCTCTAAGATTTTTCAGCCAACGGTGCGCTCGCGAGGTCATTCAAGGCTGAGACCAGAAGGATTAAAAGATCTGATTCCTTCCTGAGGCCCTTATAGCCGTAAAGGAGCAAAGGAGCCATAAAACAAAGATTTATTCAGTCTCAGCTGGACAGCTCAATGGCACAGCCCCGTAAGAACCAGGAAAAAGAAACATCTGGCCAGAAAAGCACACTTGTTTACAAAAAAAAAGGGTTTAAGAGTCTTCTCCAGCTTCACCAAGTTCTTGGACTAAAATTAGGCTGAAAACTAAAAACAATGTAGAGTTTTGAGAGCACAGAGGCAGCACGGGGCAGGAGTAAGAACATCTTGTTTCTTCCCCATCCAGCTGCTTCTGACGGCGGGTCCCCTCCCAAGCGACCCCAGGGAGAGGCTTTGCCCTGATAGGTAGCGCTCTTGGGACAGCACAGCTGCGGCAAGTCCCACACAGGTGGCCAGGGCCGCCTCTGCTCGGAGGCCGAACCCTCCAGTGTGGGAGAGTGTTGGGTGAGCTCAGAGAAAGGAGAGGGCCTCGTCTGGCTGCCCCCCACGATCAAACTTCTCTCTTCGGAGCTCAATGCAAACGGCCCTCGTGCCGCTGGTACTTAGATATTGACAACTGCCTCGACGACTGCGGGTGGGTGCATCTTTGGAGGTGGGACAATGGGGGGAAGGGGGGTAGTGGGATGAATTGGGAGACAATGGCCGTTTTGTAAGGAAGGAAGCCTGCGCTGGCAAAGCGGCCCTTGGCCTCAGTGGGGAAACTCTGCTTCTTTTCCAGGCTTGCTGTTGACTCAGCGAGGATTCTCAGGCCAAACCCTCTCTGCTCGTCTGCCCGGCCCCTCCCGACATGCATAGAGGCCGGGCGGATGGCAGTCACAGGACTGGGCGGGCGCCTTCCGCTCTCCCTGGGATGCTAATGGGATTAATGGGTTAAGGTTAGGAGATGCTTTGAATTTCTGAGCGCAAAGCTGTCTCAAGCAGTGGTAATTAATAAATCTTATCAAAGAGTTGGATTAAGGTCAGAAGTCACTTGGGGACCTGGGGGACAGAGTTGGCTCTGCTTTGTGGCCGGGTCTGCAGAGCCGAGGGGGAGAGACGGGGCGTGCGCCACGTGCAGCCCTGTGCACAGGGCAGGAATGACGCAAGCAGGTGGGCCCGGGTCCCCGGGCCCTGCACGTAAGCAACCCAGACTCACGGCACCGGAGGAACAGAAAGGCACGCTCTCACCATGAAAGAAAAGGCCAGAGAAGAAAGAAGAGCACGCTGCCGGAGGGGGATGGAGTCCACCAGCCTGACCGCCGCTGGGTTAGGGGTGAAGTGCAGCATTGTGGGAAACGGACAGACAGCTTCCAACGGCAGCCCGTGAGGGAGACGCTGAGCAGACAGGGAACCACACAGAAGGTTGTGCCGTGGCCACAAAGAGGGCCTGGAAGTCGTTGACAAATCTTAAGCAATCAGGACCTAAGTGTTCCCACATCCCACCAGAAAGACGACGCTGCAAGGAGCCTCGTACCGCCGGATGCCAAGCGGAGAAGACTTGAGCTCAGCAGGCCGTCCTTACCGCGGCCGATTCCCTTTCTCTGGAAAATGGGAGGGTCAACCAGCCACGGCCTCAATGCTCCGAATCACCCAGGCTTCCAGTCCTTTATGCCCTGAGCCGCGCCCTCTATGGACGGTCACCCTTCGGCTGCCCCCCGGGCCTTGGCGAGACGTTCGGGAACTTGTGAGTCCCGACGCCCCGCTACCCCTGCAGTGACCGGACTTGGGCCTCTAGGAGGAGGTCAACAGAGCGCTCCTGCACTCCACCCATTCAGCTCTTCCAAGTGTTCCCGTGGCATCTCCTAATTCCTTTCTTGTGCCATAAATCACTGGAACAGGGACAGGAAGGCAACGTTCCCTGCCCCTGAGTCCCTTGCCGTGAGCCGGAGTCCGCGCCAGCCCGGCGAGCGTTGCAGGTTGCCACGTCCTCTGCACACTGGCTTTGCGCTAAGTGTTCTCCTTCCCAGCGAATCTCCAGGGACCTGCGTTCCCTGGGAAGTCTCCCTAGGTGACCCTCAGCCAGCCCTCCCATCAGTGAATCACTGCTAAAACCTCTCGAGCATTCGGAGACGCACTGCCGATCAAGGGCTTTGGCCTTTGGGCTGACAAAGTCCATTCCCGCCAGTAGGGCACCGGTCCCCTCCCGATGGCTCGGAGAGTCCCTGCCCCAGTGGGAATGTGTTTGCAGGCATAGGATGGGTTCATCCAAAGCCTAGAATTTGTTCTGCTCATCTGTCCCGCTCCTTCTGACGTTATAGACAGCAGCTGCTGGCCCTCAGCCCCCCTGGGTGGAGCTGAAATTGTCAAGGTTTGAGGAGCCCTGCATGCTCTACAGCCCTTCGGCACCACGTCTGGTGGGCTCATTAATCGTCCCTAAACCCCAAGAGGTGGGCAGCATCCCCCACTAAGGGACAAGGACCCTAAAGGTCAATGATGTTACCCAATGTTTCACACCCTAGATGGCAGAGTCTTGATGTGAACCCATCTTGTAACTCTGGGGCACAACCCTTCCCACCAGACAAGTGAGGCTCTCCATCCCACAGCTCCATCCCCCAACGGCGGCAAGCTCTGGCTAAACACGATCATCACAGCCTGTGAGGTCCACCTCTCAAGGCTTCCTCCATGGCCACGAGCTTGTTTCATCTCGAGCCCAGGCCGCTCATCTGGCAGGACGCAGCAAGAGGGCTTCCTTGCCTGGGCCCAACCTCTCCAGGCCCTGGACCCGGAGCACGGCCGCCTCTCTGCTCTGCACACTTACACGCTCAACCCGGCTGACCCTGCCACCCCTCGGCCACCGTCACTTCGGTCCTGTCCCCTCCTCCTGAGACACACATATTAGACTGTACGAGATGGCTCCTGTGTGCTCCCCGGGACCTGAGGTTTCACACATCCAAGCCTCGAACTTTCGCCATCCCCTTTAGTCTCCATCTCTGGTCCCTGAGACTGGCTACTTCCAGGTGACCCTTGCCTCTCCCTCTTCCCCACACCTCTGTCCCACCCACCACGGCCACATCCACGGGTCGCCACACTTGCTCCTTTCCATCTCCCACAATCTCCAGTCCACCTTCCGCTTCCCATCACCACCCTCCACCCCCGCCCCCAGCGCCAGCACAGTCTTTCCCAAACGCTTTCTCAGCAGCCGCAGCACAGCGCCTGACCGAGGTGGTCCACAAGGAGTGCATGAGCCCAGCTGTCGACTGGACCACAGCGTCCTCTCTTTTGAAAAAGCCAAGGGCTCCTCTGGTGCCTTGATGACCAGACCTGGAACCTTCAGTGTGGCTTCAGAGCCCTTGCGAGCTGACACCCATCGCCTTACCTCTCCTCGACAGGCCGTGCTTCATTCAGAGCCACCCCAGACCACCTGCCTCGCATGCCGCACGCTGTTTCCAAGCTTCACACGTACAGCTCCTGCCCAGAGCACCCACGCCCGCCGCCCCTGTCACAGTCCTATCACCCTCACCCCTCGACTCCCCTTTCTCTGCAGCAGCTCTGCTGACCTCCCCAGAGGGGCTGTCCCCCGGCTCCCAGCAGGGGCTGCACCCACCTCGGCCAGGCCACATTCACATCCGCAGGGCCTGAGGGTCCGCAGCCCGTAAGCCCTTCCGGGTCGTATCGGCATCTCCTTGGCGGGGTGTGTCTCTTCCCACGAGGACACAACGCAGAGTCCTTCGTGCAGAACGAGCCAGTGACCACGGCCGGCAGCCTCGTCTTCAGCTGAGGCTCAGCGTCCGAGCCGGGCTCGCTGCCTTGGCTGGCTCCACAGCCAGGGGAGGCCCTCCTTTGAAACTGCTTTGTTTATGTCATGGAAGGCCAGCGTACTCCGGTTATCTCAACGTGCTTTCCATCTCACCGGTGAGTTACGACTAAAATGGAAAGGCCGGAGGGTGCCAGTATGGCCTGCACACCAGCCAGATCGCTCTGCCCTCTCAACCGCTGGTTTCAGAGCCTCCTTCACCAGGCCTGGGTGTTCCAAAGTTCATCGCTAATAACACAGTGTTCTGGAAAGTCGCAGAAAGCGAATCAGCCCAGCTCCTACCCCAGGCTCCGAGGACGGGCTTGGCCTGGCCCTCTGATTCAGGCCAGTGGGACTGGGGCTCGTGGCTGGAGCTTTTCTCCCCCATCTGTGTGGTCTCCCGTCTTCTCCAGACGGAGGGAAGAGATAGCGTAAATCATCTGTCCCCACCGTCCCTAGGAAAATAGTAAAACTGCTCAGAATAGGTGTGGTTTTAGCCCAGAAAATAGCAGGGCCAGGCTGAGGTCCTGTGCAATCACCAGCAGGAGTTTGAAAGCGCTGTAGCAATGGGACTGCCGAGGGCTCTGCCTTCCATAAATCACCCGGAGCCTTGGCCTCCTTACCGGGCGCTTCCCGCTCTGGTTCACACGAGGGTGAGGGGGCTGCTGGCCGAGGACCCCACCGGATGCTGCAGGCCTGGGGCTCGGCTTCACCCGGCCTGACCCCCGCAGAGGCCCACACACTCAGCGTCCCACACACCGTACGCGGCCACGGGATTACACAACTCCGGTTTGATGCCGCAGAGAACACCATGTCCGGGCAAGCCCAACCCCTCGGGCACAGCAGGGAGGAAGGAACCTGGGTGCTGCCGGCAGGCTGGTCTCACTCCAGTTTCAGCCCCGCCACTCGCCGCCAGGCCACCGTGGGCACAAGATGCCTGCTGCCTCTCCCACCGGCTGCTGCTTCCACAGGATGAGAATAAGGAGCACCTGGCACGTGGGGTGCGCGGCACGAGCTCAGTGGACCCCGAAACTTCCCGAGGGGAGTATCAGACTTTGTCAGGGTGAGGCAGATGGGGGAGGGGTACGGGCTGAGAAGGAAGGACGTGGGGATTTTCGCTGGATTCCCACTTAATCGGGATAAGCTGACTGGAGAGAAGGGGCTGTTATAATCTCCCCTTTCATGTCTGGCCAGGAATATTGCTCCTCAGAGCAGAAGACTGCATCCAGGCTCCTAAGCCATCTCAGGAGAGCTCACGGTCAGCTGTCCTGGGACGGCTCTGGCCACGGCTGGGGAAAGTCTCTGCCAGAAGAAACGGTAAAAGCAGAAAAAACAAGGAGGCTTCCTGCAAACAGAGCCTCGGAGCCACAGGAGACTTTGTCCCCCTCCCCAGAGCCATGGGAGCCCGGAGGAGCTCTTTCCCTGACCTCAGAGTCTGAAACCACTGGGAAGGAGGACCCGGACTTCAGGTCGACACGGCCTGTCCTTCTCAGGGAGGGCACAGGCACTGGAGTCACACACGCCCAGCAGGACAGAGCTGCCGCTTGCGACACATCCAGCAAGCCGTGCGTCTCCGTAAGATGGGGCGTTCCCGAACGGCCTCTCGTCTCTGAAGTCCCAGCACCTGTTGAGACGAAGATAAGGGCAGTGATGGAGACTCAGAGGATTTTTGGAGCCAGAGCAACCCACCTTTGATGCCCCAGCACCGCAGCCCTAGTCATTATGTGACATGGGGCCCGTGACTAATGTCCCATCTCACTCAGGAGGGAGCACAGGGCGAGGACAGATGCCGTACAACCCCTCTTATGTGAGGAAGCAGAGGAGTCTAACTGGAAAGTTGGAGAGAACGGCGGGGGCGTCAGGGCGCCTGGGGAGCTAGCTTTTAGTGGGGACAGAGTCTCAGTTTGGGGGGCTAAAACAGTCCTTGAGAGGTCTGATGGTGATGGCCGCACGGCACGATGAATATACTTAATACCAATGAAATGTACACCTACAAGCGGCTAAGATGCTGCATTCTATGTTCTACGTATTTTACCACAATTTAAAAATTTGAAAAACATGTTCGGGGCCTTCTCCCTCAGTGGAATTTCTAGGGGTTCAGTGGTGTGGGGCACATAGAGATGACAATTCTGGAGTGAAAGGTCAATTGCTGTGTCCGACCCCCAAAAACATCCAAGAAAGAGGCACAGAGCCCAGGGCGACTCCTTGGATCCCCCAGGCAAACACAGTCCTCATCTGGGTGTGCTACTCCAGCCCCTGGACAAGTCACCCGAAGAGCTGCTGGCTTTGAAGGGGGCTCAGGACAAGAGGAGCAGTGGGGGTGAGTGTTTAATGGGGACGGAGTTTCAGTCCGGGGAGACAAAAAAACGCAGGAGATGGATGGTGGTGATGGCCTCCCCACAATGTAAACACACTCAATGCCACTGTACCGTGTGCTGAAAAACAGTTAAAATGACCCATCTCAGGTTTATCTATGTTACAATTTTAAAAACCTGGGGGAAAAGGTGGGCTACACTTTAAAGTATTTATAAAAATATGACGTCGCCTGGATAATTTAATTCAGGATGTTTATAAACTGTGTAGAACCTGCATAAACCTAGTTAAAATGTTGAAAGTAACAAAAGCAATAATGAATAAAGGTGGGGAGGGGGAGGGGTGGCGTGAGTGAGACTGAACCAAGTCTCATCTTTTTTTTCTTTTTTTTTTGCGGTACGTGGGCCTCTCACTGTCGTGGCCTCTCCCATTGTGGAGCACAGCCTCCGGACGCGCAGGCTCAGCGGCCATGGCTCACGGGCCCAGCCGCTCCGCGGCATGTGGGATCTTCCCGGACCGGGGCACGAACCCGTGTCCCCTGCATCGGCAGGCGGACTCCCGACCACTGCGCCACCAGGGAAGCCCCCAAGTCTCATCTTTTACGGTGGGGAGCGGAGGTAGCAGATGAGTTAAAAGATCGACATCTAGGAGAAGTATTATCGTTACAGCTATGGAGTAATTAAGGAGAATCCGAGGCAGAAGTGGCGCGCTGCGGGTGGAGGTACACTGACTTTTCCTTCACGTACCTTTCTGAAGAACTTAATTATCACTGAAGCATGTATATACATTACCCTTAAAAATAAATTTAAAACAGCTGTGACTCAGCCATCCGTGAAGCCCGCTACAACTTCCACCTCCTGCGTGTGCGTGACCCACTCCTCCTCTTCACCCAGGACACAGCTTTGGGGGAAGGAAGGCTGGAACTAAGGATATAGGGATCCCCCCCTCGGGCAGGGGAGGGGCTGAGAAAGGCAGTGAAGCCCTGGGGGGTCGAGATGAACAGGGGCTTGAACACACACTTCGGTGGGAGAGCAGGGGGTCGGGAGGGTGAAGCAGCTGCACGGGGATGCTGGCGCCCAGGAGAGGACAGGAGGGGATCCTGGCCCTTGACGACTGCTAGGCCTCGCCCTGTCCCCGCCTCCACCCCAGCCCCTGGCCTCCCCTCCCACACGCACTCTTGGGCACCGCAGGCATGTGATAAACTTACTGGCACCTCAGGGTGGTAGCTGCCACCACGCCTACCTCTGTGACGGGACATTTAATGGCCCTGACGTAGGAAGAGGTGCCAGCTCTCACTCCCGCGGGGCAGGGGCAAGTGTTCACTTAAAGTCAGGGCCCCAGGCCCCGGGCGCCGTGTCTGGCACTGGTGGGTTTCCCAAAGGTTGCTCACGAAATGAGTTTTATGCGCTGACCTCCGTCGGGCAGTTTAACTCCAACTGCTGTTGGTGCCCTGCGGTGGCCCTGCCTCCAGCAAGGGCTCTGAACTCTTCATACAAGGAGCTCAGACACGAGGTGCTATGATGGGCCAGTGGGGCTTCCTGCCACCGGGAGCTCCTGGGCATGGGAGGTAGACCCAGGAGCCCAGAGGCTGGAGCTGGTGCGGGGAGGGAAGGGCTGGCGGCCTGCACGCGGCACGTGGCGTGCGTGGGACACACAGCGTGCACAGGACTCTCGGGCACAGGGCGGAGCGGGACTCCACAGGGGAGCCCCAAGCTGCCCCTTTAAAGACACTCTTGTAGTATTAAATTTCCCTCTCCTGCGCCCCAAGTCAAATAACTCATGACATGGGGATGAGGAATGTAGATTTGTAAAACTGGACGGGGCCAGGGGACCCGTGCAGTCCAATCCTTCCTTCACAGATAAGCTGAACACAGAGGCCCCGAGGGCTTCAGTGCCCTGGCTCGGGTCCACGCGGGTGCGGGCCGGAACCATCAAGGAGCATTTGCACGCGAACTACCGCATGGACGGCCAGGGATGGTTTCTTTTCGTCTTCCTGTGAGCCCCACCAGGGGGACGCTGGGGTCCTGACTCAGAGATAAGACGGCTCCCCAGGGTCCTCTGCTTCCGAGGGCCAGAGCCGGGGTCAGAGCCCGCATCCAGGGCCCGCAGCCCATGTCCTGCCCCCGGGGCCCTGCCCACCCCACCCCGCCTGCCTGCACGGCTCGCGGGCAGTCGGTACAGTGTGACATTTCCTCTCAGTGGGCGTTGCCCGTGAACCCTTGCCGAGCGGCCAGCTGGCCAAGGAACACCCGGAGCTAGCCACGAAGGTCCAGGAACAGCCCTGCGTGGGATCCCCAAGGGCAGAGCAGTGGATGCAAGACTTCCTCCGCCACCCGCCCGCCGGACTCCGTCGGCCTCACCTTCTAGTTTCATGCTGTTCCCTGGCTGCTGTTTCTTTGTTGCATTTTTCCTCCTCAGCACTTAATGATGAATTAAATTCTTTTCATTTTTGTTCCTGATGCAAAATAACAACTGAGAAAGAAAGAAAGAAAGAAAAAAAAAAAAAAAGCAGGCTAATGAAAACTCCTAATGTGTCTGGTAAATCATTTCAAAGCACATTAGAAGCCAGCAAAAACAAGAGGGGCAGCCGTGCTGGGGGTGAAACAGAACACGGCGAGGGGAGCTGGACGCATATAGCCCAGTTCTGCAGCTCAGCTCTGCGAGGCCTTCAGCATGTCCTTTTGATATGGGGATCCTGGTGTCCTCACCTGGGACATGGATGCAACCACACCTGCCTCCAGGCTGTCGTGAGAAGGAAAGGCAACCGCCGGCACATGGTAGGGGCTCCGTGATAATAACTACCTTTGCTAAGGATTAAGTCCACGTTAGTCCTTCGAAGAGGCCACGAAAACATTTCCAGAGCAGGACGTCCCAGCCCGGAAGTCAGACAGTAAACTGTACAGTATGTGTTTTTCACAATGTTTAAAATTAAAACAGCAATTAAAAAAGGATGTGTCAGAATCTCCCCAGCTCACTCTGTCTCCATTCCAGCCTTATCATTAGCTCCTCCGACACATTCTGGGTTTGGGTTTCCCTCAGTGATTCTTTTTGGAGACAAGTCCACATCGCTGAAGGCCACGGGGCAACAGCAGCAGTCATGCCATGATTTGTTCTGCACCTGCCACACTGCCTAAGCCTTGTGACAGCCCTGCAGCGCAGGTACTGAAATCCCTGATTCACAGAGAAGCCGGCTGAGCCTCTAAGAGGTGAAAGGCCACAAAATCAGTGAGGGTCTGAGGCCAGGGGCCCCAGCTTGAAAGCCAGGGGTCTCTCCATCCCAAGCCCAACTCAGCCACCCAGGCTGGGATAAGCACCCAGCAGGGGTGATGCGTGCTCGGTAAACAGAAGAGTCAATAGCGCCATTCCTTTCGTCTCACAACCACTGTCTGACCTGTGCCAGCCCCGTGAAAAGGGCCCTGTTTCCTTGTGTGTAAGGAGGGTGATCGTACACACTCTGTCACTTTGCGGGATTGTTATGGTAACGACATTAAATAAGCCAAGTGAAAGTTCTTTCAGATTCAATTATTCTTTGGTCCATCCACCAGACATTCGCCGAGAGCCTACTATGTACCTGACATCGTGCGGGACACTGGGGACACCCAGGAGAGGGAGGTCTGGGTCCTGGCCTCAGGATGGCCGTAGTCTGGCCGCGGAGGATGTGGGAGCTTCATCTAGGATGTGAAGCAGGTGCTCGCCCAGGAGGAGTGATGCTGCTCGGGCTGGTACCCGGGTCTCCCGAGGTGCAGGGCCCCCGGAGCTCCCGGGCCATGTCCATGCCCCTGTGGCCAACTAGCGAGGGAGTCCAGCACTTTCTGAATGGACCAGTGAGCTGCAACCAGGCAGCAGCACACCCTCTGCATAGCTAGCCTTGCCCATCCTCTGAAGGAGAGCAAAAGGGACCCAGACAAGAAAGCAATGAGGGCCCAGAGCTGGGGTCTCCCCCAGTGGAAACCCAGGCCAATGGGCCTTCCGTGCAGCGGTACCAGGGACGCCCCCTGGGACCTGGGTGGAAGCCCCATCGCTTAAAGAGTCGTCTGATGGAGAGAACACAGCTTCGCCTGCTTGAGTCTCTATTCCCTGGGCTGTAACTGGAGTTAATGCCGGCTACCTCGACTGTTGTTGTCAAGATTTGAGATGCATATAAGGTGCCTGGCAAAGCACTTGGCTCTGTGAAGCTACTTGATAAATGTCCACGTTAATTAGTCATAATATCCATAATAAGAACGAAAACAGAGCAGGTCACACAGGAGAGCTTTCTGAATTCAGATTAACCAGGAACCAACGCCCAGGTTTCCTGGGGACCCAGCCATCTGTGTTCAAATGAAAGTGTGAATTATCCAACAATTTTAGCTAGCCACACCATGTCCCTGGCAAACGTTTGCGGCTTCTCTCTGCCCTCTCAGACCCGGGGACAAGTAGAATCAGAAATTCCCCTGCAGGAGCTGTTTCGTTTCAGTTCCAGAAACCACTGGTGGTCAGGCCGCTGTGGTGCACGGACACGTCAGTGCAGGAAAGAAAAGAAAGTCACCAACTGTTTCTAGCACTGTGAGGGGCTTTTGTCAACCTGTTAAGCCCGGCCGGGTCCCCGCAGATACACCTCACACACGTGCCCTGGGGAGCCCTTCCAGAAGACAATCTCATCATGAAGCTTCCGTCCCAGTTCAGCAGGTTGTATCACCCTGGTAACCTTTAGTCTAATGACCAAAGTCACAGAAATCAAACTACTCGAAAAACTGAAAGTCACCCAAACTTTCCCCCAAACCTCTCCGATCAGAGGTCGGCAAACCACAGCCCGAGGGCCAAATCCAGCCCACCACTGGATTTTGTAAATAAAGTTTTACTGACACACAGCCATGCCCACCTACTGACATGTGGTCTATGGCTGCTTTTGTCAGTAGAGTTGAATTGTCGGTTGTGTACTTTGATCTGAATGTTTGTGTCCCTCCCCAGAATCTGTAGGTTGAGATCCCAACCCCCAGAGTGAGGGTGTTTGGTGGTGGGACCTTTGGGAGGAGGTAAGGACATGGGGGCAGAGCCTAATGAGTGAGATTAGTGCCCTTATAGAAGAGGCCCCAGGGAGCTCCCTCGTCCCTTCTGCCGCGTGAGGACACAGCGAGAAGACGGCCGTCGATGAACCTGAAAGCAGGCCCTCATCAGACACCAAAAGGGCCAGTGCCTTGATCTGGGATTTCTAGGCTCCAGAACTGTGAGAAATTTCTGTTGTTTATATGCCACCCCGCCTCTGGTAATCTGTTGCAGCAGCCCAAACAGACTAAGACAGAGGCCCACAGAGCCTAAGATATTTACCACCCACCCGGGCCCTACAGAAAGAGTGTGCCTGCCGCGCTCTATGTGAACACGGGGACACATGTGGTCTCCCCCAGTCCATACCTCACGGCCCCTGCCGTGGTGTCAGCTGGCCCTCTGATCCCGGATGCAGACAGTGACCGGCATCCTCCCCCTTGGCTGGCCCACCTGAGCTGCAGGTAGGATCCAGACTGGATTTCCGGGCTTGCTGGCAGGAGCTGAGCTGGTTGGGGGGGCGGTGGGGGGAGTGCCAGGGGGACAACAGAAACTCTTCAATTGAAGGCCCCAGCTGGTGTCTAGTGAACAATTTGCACATGGGGGTTAAAAATATTGGACTGTAGTCTTACACATTTAACCTATATTTTTCAGCTCCTTCCAATTATAGCGATAAAACCTTCCATTTATGTATTGCTTTTACATTTATAAAGGGGCTCCACATGCCTTGCCTCATTTAGTTTTCACACCAATCTCATGAAAATCCCTTGCTGCCTAACTCCCGATCGAAGAAACAAGCTTGAAGGCATGGTAGGACGTGCATGGGGCCACAGAGACGCTACAGAGTCAGCGTCGATAGGACCAATAATCTAATCAGTTGATCACCTGGGTCTCAACCCTTTGCTCCCTGAGCCTCTAAGCATCTCCGCAGGTCATTGTTATGGTCTCTTGGACACCGCAGGCATGTGATAAACTTACTGGCACCTCAGGGTGGTAGCTGTGCAGAAGGGTGGTTCTAACCGACGGCTGGTGTTCAAAGCTGAACTTCCCAGCAACCCTGCCTAAGTGACCGTGAGCCGAGTAGTGGTCATGGGTCCCATCTTGGAACTCAGAACAGCAAGCAAGCACTCCCTGGCAACCTCCAACTACACATGGGCTGAGCCGGGGAAGAGGGCATGAGGATAGAGGTGCCTGGTGGTACAGAGGAGGTGACGGGAGCAGAATGAGAGAGAGAGCCAGCAGGGACAGTGGAGTCGTCTGGTCCACCTCTGCCCTCCCCTCGGCTGCCCATTTTGCTGACAGTCCCAACTGAGTCACCAGAAGACAAGTGAGGCCACGATTTAAAATTCACACTGGGATTGCTGTCCTTTTCACAACTAGATAATTCTGTGTATTGGTTTCCTGTGGCTGCCATGACAGACTGCCACACACGTGGTGGCTTAAAGCAGTAGAAACTCTCTCACAGCTCTGGAGGCCCCAAGCTCACAGCCAAGGTGTCGCAGGGCCGTGCTCCTTCCTAGGGCTCTAAGGGAGGCTCCTTCCTGCCTCTTCCAGCCTCTGGTGGCTCCAGCTGCTCCATGCCCATGGCAGCATCCCTCCAGTCTCTGCCTCCATCTTCCCATGGCTCCTCCTCTGTGTCTCTTTGCATCCTTTCCTGTCTTTTGTAAGGACATCGGTCACTGGGCTTAGGGCTCACCCCACCCCGGTACAATCTCATCTCCAGCCAAACCTTAAGTATATCTGCAAGGATCTTATTTCCAAATAAGGTCACATTCTGAGGTTCTGGATGAACATGAATTTTTGGAAGACCCTCAAATGCACTACGTATTGTTTCAGATTCCCTCTTTGTTATTCCAAAATAGGTTTAATCCTACAGAGCTGCGTCTGTGTGATGTAGCAGGAAAGCCCCTGGAGCTTATGGCGAGGGGTGTGGCTTTATGATTGCCCTGGCCCCTGCCCACTGCACCAGAGAATCCTGGGATTCTGAAAGCAGGGAGCAGCGTCCTACTCCCACCCCAGGCACGGTGTACGGTGCATGGCAGCATGTCGGGTATCGTTTTGCAGTCTCGTGACAGGTTCACGCGTGTTTATCTGATGTCCTCTGTTAGACTGTGGGCTCCCCGGGGTCAAGGACCAAAGCCTCAATCAGCTCCATGTCCCCCTTCAGCACAGTGCTCGGAAGAGAACATCCTTGTTAAATGCTTGTCAACCTGGTGTAGACACCTGCTCCAAACATGCACCTGTTCAGTCCAGCCACCCACTTAGACTCACCTGTGACAGACCCTGACATCTCCCCAGGTGACTTTTCGGGGTAGACCTCGCCCAGAGGAGGGAAGGCTCACAAGCTTTCTTCCTGGAACACACTTTTGGAGACATCACGCCGCCTTATGTATATGCAAAAGGAGAATTCCGACAGTGTGTTTCCAGTTAGCTAAAAGTAGAGAAGAGAAATTATAATTTTTTGGATGATTCTGGAGTTACCCAGAACCAAACCGGCAAACTGCACGTCTATAAACAGACTAGCTGCTTAGGCCCCCTGAATCGCACAGGCAGAAAGGTCAGAGTGGGCGCGGTCCAGATAAGAGACGGCTGACATCTCCTCTTCGCCTTCTCCTCCTTCAACCCCAAAATGCACATGGGGTAACAGCTTTCCCAGCTGGGCAGGAATTCAGCTACAGAATTGCTCATGTTTCCCGAGTATCTAGTGATTAGCTGGAGAATGGTGTGAGCCCAGCTATTTTGGGCAAATCTGCTAACACTCTTTAAAGGAGGCACAAGAAGAAAGATCCCGTTACCCCTGCTCCATCCTGTCTAGGACCCTACACTGACTTCAGTCCAAGCCCTCAGCGTGGCCTGCAGGCCTTGCAACCTGCCCTCTGCTGACAGCCTCCCCTGCCCGCTCCAGGCCCCACTGATAGCTCTAGGAATAGACCCTGCTTTTTGCACCTCTGTGCCTTAGCCCCACTCTACAGCCTCCCTCCCTTGGCGAACCCTGAGCAACCCTGAAAACGCAGCTCCAGTATCTCCTCCATGCAGCGCTGTCTGTCACTTCCCCAGCCTTTTCCTGGCTGTTCACCCAGAGCCCACCCAGTCCTCTCTGCCCCCACTGAGCCCCTCTGCACCCACAGGCTTGTCTGACTCTCTTCCCCACCTAATGACAAATTCCCCTGAACCCCCCTGGGTCTCATTGCTTCCTAAGCCCCCATTGCCTGGTACATTTTTCCTGCCTTTATAGCTTTGTGTTGATAGATTGTTCCTAGATTCCTTCCACTCATCTAGCATTTGGTCTATGGTAACAGAGGCGAAATGAGAGCTAGAACTCTGTTACCGATTTGTTCCACCCCCGTTCCACCAGTAAGCCTCGACCAGCAGGGCCAAGCATGTCCATCTTTGTGTGCCAATGCCACTTTGGCAGTCGGAGGGATCAGGGCACTAATGTCCTTGTCCCCCCAAATCTACTGTACCCAGAGATCCCCCCTTTTACTCTTGCAAACCTGCATCTCAGACACTCATTCAGTCATCTGTGCAACAAACATTTGTGACCCCTTCAGGTAAGGATGGAGGTGACTAACACCCCACTCCTGCCTTGAAGGAGCTCTCAGTCTAATGCGGAGACGAGATGAACCCAGGTGCCAGGATGAACTGTAAAATGCGGGCATCCTTCCTGGCACCTACAGTAGCCTTGTCACAATGGGCGAGAATTCCTGGATCACCTCTTCTCCCTCAGAGGCAGAGAATGCATGGTAGGCACGGAGGCACTAAGTACTCGAATGAATAGACAATTAAAGGGAGCACTTCCGGGTGAAGATGGCAGAATGAAGAAGAATCACAGACTCACTGTCCTCCGATACCTAACAGAGAAAAACATTCATAAAAACGAAATTCACCAGCACTCACCACCTCGAGCCAGAAGCATTGGAAAACTCAGCCAAGAGAAAGGGGCAGGAGATTTCCAGTTTGGCACAAAGACGTGTGACTCCTGACCCCACCCTTAACCCCTGGAAGCTTTTCTGAGGAAAGACATCAATGCTGAGAATTCCCACACAGCTCCTGCAACGGGCGGCTTGTAGGGGTGGTGGGCATGGGCAGCCTGGCAAGAGTGAAGGTAAAACCCTCAAGAGGAGAAGTCCCTGCTTATTAGAAGGAGCTCAGCAGAGGGGACAAGACTTTGCCATTTTCCAGGGCATGGAGTTGCCAGATTGAAAGCATAGAAATGTCCCATGTGGGATACGCTTACCCAAAACAATTACTCATTGTTTTAAGTTAAACTGACATTTCACGGGGCAGCCTACATTGTATCTGGCAACCCTACCAGGGCACTGTGTAGAGCTGGAGTCACAGTCTGGTGCCCCTGGCAGGAAGGATGTGCCCTGGCTGGGTCAGCGGGCCCTGGGACAGGACACTCAAGGAAGACGTCAGAACTGGGGCTCTTGGCGCCAACTGCACTCAGCCTTGGCAGAGGGCTGCTTGCTACCCCTCACCGCCCCCAAACGGTGACCACAGGAAATCTGAGAGGGACTTGGAGTTTCAGATCATGGTCCGTGCTCCCTACCTGCAGGTTTCACATCCACGGGGTTCACATCCAAGGGTTTCACATCCACGGATTCAACCAATGCGAAATTTCGATGCATAGTTGATTGAATCTGAGGATGCAGAAATCCGCGGATCCAGCGGGCAAACTGTGTTCATCATGCTACGTCATTTTATGTAAGGGACTTGAGCATCTGCGGACTTCGGTGTCCGAGGGGCTCCTGGAACCAACTCCCCCTAGATGCTGAGGGATGACTTCATAGCTCAGAGAGGGAAAGACAAATTAGTCCCATGTAAGATGGAAGACTGTATCACACAAATAGGAAGGCTAGACTGAGGAGCCCTGTCACGTGATGAAAAGGCTGAAAGAACAGTAAGGCAACAAATGAAGATATCCTACCAAAAGGAGGGTGGCACAGAAGGAAAGAAGGAGGGGGAGGAGGGAGGAAGGAAACATGAGACACAGTGGAAGAATAAAGTCTAGAAGAAAACATGACCTAAGACACAGAATCAGAGTCCCTGTGAGTTTTGCACACCAAATATATATTTAAAAATGAGTGCAATTTCACAAAAACCAAAAAGTGAGATTATAAAGTAAAAGAATAATATTGCCCAGCAAAGGAACCAAATTTAGAGACAATTTATAGATTTTATAGATCGAATAAAGAAATGATAATCAAGAAGAAACTAGACATTGCTGAAAATCAAATAAATGACATGGAGTTAATATCTGAGGCAGTCACAGAATACGAGAGAGGAAAAAAATAAACGAAGAGGTAAAAGTAAATCAAAGAGAAGATAATGAATATGGAGGGCAAGCAGCATATTCCAATAAAAGGAAAACACGTCCCCTAAAGTAGATCACAAGTGGAATAGAAGAAATTTGTCCAAGATACAATGCAAGAAATTTTTTCCCAAAATGAAGGAAAAAGTAGATGAAAGAACTGAAAGAACACACATTTACCAGCGAAAAGATTATTTCTTGATACAAAAAGATTATGAGCTATCCCCTGGTTGTTATTAAACATCCAGTTAAAGAATTAATTCTTTAAGCATCCAACCAGAAAAACAGTACATACCTTACAATAGGAAAAAAAATCCATTAACTTCACACTTATCCAAAGAGCAATGTCTACAACAACTCAGAGGGGAAAAAGTGATTGATTTAACCAAGTGGTCCATCAGGAAGAAAGCAAAAGTCGGACATGCTCAAATATAAAAGGGTTCAGGAATATAGAACACGTGAATCCTTCTTGAAAGAAATATTGGACAAGAAATCCAAGCAAACAAAAGACAAGCCAAAATTAAGAACACTAGCATAGCCAAGGCATGGTAAAAGTGCTGGTGGTTAGTGATGCAAACACAACTATGACTAAAATGAAACAATGAAGGATTATGCTATGATGATGGTAAATATTATAAACCCTGGTGTGGCAGACAGGGAGATGCTCCTCTCAGAGCCCCCTGCAGATGCAGCTGTGAGGAGTTAGCTCCAGCTGTTCCTTCTTTCTGCTTCTGAGCAGAGGTCATGTTCTTCTCGGGGTGGTCACAGCCAATGACTGAGCAGGGTGGTGATGGAAGGGTCTGGCCAGTTCTGCCCAGCGTGGGATCCAAGGGGCAACCTTTGCCCTGGAACTCCTCATTGGATGGGCAGAGGGTCAGCCAGGTCTGCACCACAGACTGACGGCTCCCCCACCCTTTTCTTTTGCAGGTGTCACCCCTCAATCAACCTTTTGTACTTCCAGCTATTCTCAAAGAACCCATGCCAGCACACCAAGCAAAGCAAAAATAATACATGTAACAAAAACAGGTAGATGGGCAATGGAGGAGTGGAGTGGTGTGAGACATCTACTCACCCTATATTTATAGTGGGGGGTCAAGAGCGGCTGCCAAAAACCAAAACATGTGCTTGAAAAACAACCTAATGACTCATCAACTTAATGGTTTTTCAAAACTTTTTTCTTAAATAGGATTTTTAAAGATTGATATGTCTTGTGGTGAGGAAATTAAAGTTCAGCTATGCCATCAGATTTTTTAAAAAATCAAATCAAATTAAAATTTAATTTTTTTTTTGCAATACGCAGGCCTCTCACTGTTGTGGCCTCTCCTGTTGTGGAGCACAGACTCCAGACGCGCAGGCCCAGTGGCCATGGCTCACGGGCCCAGGCGCTCCGCGGCATGTAGGATCCTCCCGGACCGGGGCACGAACCCGTGTCCCCTGCATCGGCAGGCGGACTCTCAACTACTGCGCCACCAGGGAAGCCCTAAAACGTAATATTTTTAATCATGCAAAACATGATACTACTTTTATAAAAATTAGTTCATCTTGTCTATATATTCACCTATTTTTCTATCTATTCATAGAGAGAAACCTGGCATGACGTTCACCAACTGTTATCCTATTTGTTTCTGGGTGACAGGCGATTTGTTGGTTTTCTATTTGCACTTCTCTATATTGCTTTAGTTTTTATAATGCACATGTAAAACCTTTAGAAAAAAACAATAAAGCCATTACTTTAAACTAATAATAATGGGAACAATATGTATAGCTCACAATTCTATGCACTTTACATGTATTACTTCTATAACTTATAAGCAGGTGAATTATTAGTAGTAGTACTATGTCTATTTTTAAATAAAGAAAATGTGACATCTGTCTACATGGAGTCTCAGAAGAATCTAAATAAAATATCATTAGGGTAATAAGTTTAGCAAGGGGTTGGCTATATACAAATATAAATTGCATTACTGTAGACCATCAGAAAACACTTGGAGTCAAGTAGTAAAAAGAAAGACACCTTTTATAATAGTGACCAAAGTCAAAAGGTATCCAGAAATGAATCTAATTAGAAATGGGTAAGATCTGTATGCTTTAAACTCTATTGAAGTCTAGAGTTTTTGAACTCTACTGAAATTCACGAAAGAGTGCCTACATAAGTGAGAGGTAGTCTATGTTCATGGATAGGAACACTCAATATCATGGAGATGTGAGTCTTTCCTGAAAGGAGGTCTACAATCCCAATCAAACTTTAACTGGGCTTTTTGTGAGATTGACAAGCTGATTCTAAAATGTCTATGGAAAAGCAAATGGTCAAGGTTAGGTAAGGCACTTCTGAAGAATAAGTTAGAGACTTGTCCTAATACAAAGGTTCATTCATAAAGTTAGAGCAAATAAAATAGTGTGATATCGGTGCAGATATGGACAAAATGGCCATTGGAACAGGACACGGAGCCTCTAAATAGACCCAAACATACATGGAACTCTGAGATATAACAGAGGTTGCTCTGCAGTTCAGTGGAGAGAGCAGGAACTGTTTAAAATGGTGCTGGTACCAACAGCTGCTCGGATGGGATGACACTAGACCACCACCTCAAGCCAGTAACAACATCAGCTCTAAATGGGTTAAAGTCTGCAATGTGGAAAACAAAACAAAAACTGTTAGAAGAAAATATTTATTTATTTATTTATTTTTGGCTGCGTTGGGTCTTTGCTGCTGTGCGTGGGCTTTCTCTAGTTGTGGCGAGTGGGGGCTACTCTTCGTTGTGGTGCACGAGCTTCTCACTGCAGTGGCTTCTCTTGTTGCGGAGCATGGGCTCTAGGTGCACGGGCTTCAGTAGTTGTGGCATGTGGGCTCAGTAGTTGTGGCTCACGGGCTCCAGAGCGCAGGCTCAGTAGTTGTAGCACACGGGCTTAGTTGCTCTGCAGCATGTGGGATCTTCCTGGACCAGGGCTCAAACCCGTGTCCCCTGCATTGACAGGCGGGTCCTTAACCACTGTACCACCAGGGAAGCCCCAGAAAATATATTTTTTAAATCTTGGTATAAGAAAGTATTTAATAAGACACAAAAAGTATTAAACATAAAATATTAATAAATTTTAAGTTATTAAAATTAATAACTTATGTTCATCAAAAGTTACCATAAAACAGTACAAAGAAAAGCCACAAACTGGGATATAATGTTTGAAACACATTGTCCTATAAAGGACAAAGAACTAGCATCCAAAACATATAGGGAACTCCTTCAAAACAAAAGAAAATAAAACCAAAAATCCAAGTGAAAAATAAGTAAAACATGTTAATAGGCATTTTATAGAAGAAGCACAAATTCCAATACATTTATGAAAAGGGGCTCAATCTCATTAATAATCAGAAAAATACAAATCAAGGTCATTGATAAGCTATCACTTTACCTTTGTTGGTAAAAATTAAGAAGTCAGACTATACCACGTTGGAGAGGGTATAGATAAACAGACACTCTTAAACATTGTTAGTAGGGGTATGAATTGATACAAACACTTTGGGGAAAAACTTGGTATTATTTTGTGAAGTTGGCCATTCACATACTTAACGACCTGACAGTCCCACTACTAGGTGTATCCATAAGAGAAACCAACCCAAACACCCCTCACAATAGAATATTATGTATCAATGATGATAAATAAGCTATAGTTACATGCAGCGACATAACGTTTTTTTAGAGCCCAGAAGCAAATAAAACTTAAACACATGCTTAGGCATAAATACACAAGTGAGTTTTTTTCTTTTAAGTAAAAGTATAAGAAACTGATTTAGTTTATTTCTGGGACAGGCAGATAGCATATAGGAGGTCCCAAGTTACTGGTTCATGACTGTTTATCATTCTGCTTTACAACCTAAATACATGTAACATAGAAGCTTTCTTATGATTCACGTATCTTAAATAGTCATAAAGAACGAGATTAATTAAAAAGAAACCAAGGCATAGGGAGGTTAGGTAATGGCTCAAGGTCATGGAGGTAAGAGGTGGAGGAGGGGTGCAGAGCCCACACCTGCCTCATGCTCTCCGTCCCCTCCACATCACCTCACTTTCTTGACGAGCTCGCTAAAGAAGGAGGTGCCGCGCAGTGAAAAGAAGGATTAAATTATATCAGTGCCAAATATCTTCTCATTTAATGGTAATAGGCCAAACTAGCAGAAGTGAAAATGGAAAATGAACAGAAAAAATAAAAGTCACTGCGGCGACGGCCCCTGGAAAGCATCTGGACACTCAGCATTCTGAGACTTCCCCCGGCAGTTTGATAGGTGAAAATGCAAACCCATGTGTAAGCCCTCAGTTTTGTAAGGAAAGTCTTAATTTCTCTAAATATTTAGTCTCGGATTCCTGAGTCCTTCCAGGGAAACACTGTGAATGTTGGCAGCCATAAACAAGATAACACATCCCAAAGCCCAGCAGAAGTGTTCCACACGGGGAGGTCTGACCAAAACTCTGCTAAGAGTGTCTCACCCCCGTGTTCTGAGAAAGCTTTCATTTCACTTAAGCCCCCATATCTAGGGCTGGAATCCTGTCTCCACAGCACTTAATTCCTTCATTTTAAAAGCACGTTTGATTTCCCTAAAAGTCAGTGCTTTTCTGATTATACAAGCAACATATGCTTACTATAGAAAATATGAAAAGCACCAACAAACATAAAGAAAAAAGGAGTATAAAGCACACACAATCCCAACTCATAAAAATCATAGCTTTATCGGTGGGTGCATTTCTCTTCGGTGCTTTTTTCTGGGTACGTGTAGCTATGGATTTATGTGTGGGTTTGTACTCAGATTTTTCTACTTAACTGCTATCTTAGTGTTTATACAGTCCTGAATACTTTTTGACTGATCAAAGAAAACATTGATGCTCCCCTCATTTTATTTTTTTAATTAATTTTTATTGGAGTATAGTGGCTTTACAATGTTGTGTTAGTTTCTACTGTACAGCAAAATGAATCGGCTATACATATATCCCCTCTTTTTCGGATTTCCTTTTTCACTGCAGTGCATTAAATAGAACTCCCTGTGCTATACAGTATGTTCTCATTAGTTGTCTATTTTACTCCCCTCATTTTAAAGATAACACTTTGCCTTTCTCTTCTGAGCCTATGACCACATCTGCCACACCCTCAGTTTGGACTGGGGTGATAATGGCTTCACGAAGTTCTCTGTGACTCTCCCTGCTTCTTTAATGTATTAATCCTTCAGATGAGATACGTCCTGAGCCAAGTACAAACCAGATGAACTTTCCCAGGACATGGTCACTGGAGCTTTGGGGAAGAATTACAACGATTTTAATAGCATTTATGTGTTTTTTCCTATTTCCTTTAAAATTTTATTCAAGTATAGTTGATTTACAGTGTTGTGTTAGTTTCAGCTGTACAGCAAAGTGATTCAATTATACATATCCATGTATCTATTCTTTTTTAGATTCTTTTCTCGTATAGGTTATCACAGAATATTGGGTAGAGTTCCCTGCGCTACACAGTAGACCCTTGTTGGTTATCTACCTTATATATAGTTGTGTGCCTATGTTCATCCCAAGCTCCTGATTTATGTTTGTATAGTGCTTTGAGCTCCATGACCCAATTTCATGTAGAAATATAACTGTCATTCCTATGGAGAGGGAAGGCAAAGTGGTAGAGATATCAATCTGGCCTCTTGAGTTGGACAGCCAGAAATTAAATCTCCATCTCAAAATTCTGAAAGCCTGAGTTTCCTCATCACTAAATTGGGAGTAATAAAAGTACGTGACTCGTATGGTTATGAAATGGCAATTAAACGACCCAGCACACATAAAGCACTTAACAGTTCCTGGCATATGACAAGTGATAAATGTTGCTACTGTTGTTGTGGTATTTTTGTTGGTGGTCGTCATGATGATGACGGTGATGATGATGATAGACAGTGATAACATAAGAAATAATTTTAATCCACTTTGGGGATTAAGGGAATCATTTATATACAATACAACGGACTCATTCTAAGTCTCCACGTGAGTTTGGACAAATGTACACACTCAAGTAACCAGGCACAGAATATTTTTATCACCCCCCAAAGTCCCCTGAGACCTGTTTTCAGCCTATACTGAATTATACCACTGCATGTATAAGAAACTTACTTCCGTTTCTCCCGACCCAATCTTTACGCTGTCGTTTCATACGTTTAACCTACACATATGTCATAAAGCACAAAATACATTGAGACAATTGTTGTTCCAACAGCCAGCTCTCCTTTAAAGAGATGGAAATAATAAGAAAATGTCTTCCTCGTTTGCCCACATAGTTACCATTTCTGGTGTTCCTCCTTCCTTTGTGTTGAGCCCTGTTTCATCTGGTATCATCTTCTTTTTGCTTAACCAACTTGCGTTCACATTTCCTGCAGTGCCCGTCTGCTGGTGATAAACTCTTTTGGGTACTGTATGTCTGAAACCCCCTTCACTTTTGAAAACTATTTTCTCTGGATACAGAATGCTAGATTGAGAATATATGCTTGCAGCGCTTTAAAGACGTTGCTCTTCTCACATCGTTTCCAAGGAGAAATCTGCTGTCATCTTTATCTTTGTTGCTCCATATATAATGTGTCTTTTTCCTCTGGTGCCTTATAATACTATCTCCTTATTGGTTTTGACCAACTTGATTATGATGTACCTCAATGTGGTTTTTATCTTATTTCTTGTCCTTGGGCTTCATGGAGCTTCTCAGGTCTATAGGTGGATAGTTTTCATAGAATTTGGAAACCAAATTCGATGAAATTGGGGGGCCATTATTTCTCAATATGTCTTTCCTATCTCCCATCCTTCCCTGTTTTCAGGACCTCCTGTTCCACTTACATTAGGCCACTTGAAGTTTTCCCACAGATCACTGACGCTCTGTTCTTTTTTTCCGTGTGTTTCATTTTGGATAGTTTCTATTGCTATGTCTTCGAGTTCCTTAATCTTTTCTTCTGCAATGTCTAATCTCCTATTAATCCAATCCAGTGTACTTTTCTTCTCACACATTGTAGCACTCATCCCTGCAAGTTTCATTCAGGTCATTTTTATATGTTCCAGGTCTCTACTTAACTTTTTAACATACAGAATACAGTTATAATAACATTTTAATGCCCTTATCTGCTAAATCTAACGTATGTGTTGGTTCTGGGTCAGTTTTGATTTATTGGTTGGTTGATTGATTATTCTCATGACAGGTCGTATCTTTGTGCGTCTTTGCATATCTGGTAATCTGGAACTAGATGCCAGACGTGAATTTTACCTGGTTGGGTGTTGGACTTTTTTATTTCTATAAATATTCTTGCACTTTCTTGGCATAACTTGAGGATGACATTAAGTTACTTAGGAAAAGTTGATTCCTTCAGGTCTTTTTTCATGATTTATTAGGTGAGTCTGGAACACAGCTCAGTCTAAGTCTAATTATTCCCCACTAGGAAGGCAAGACTCTCCTGAGAATTCTACCAATGCCCATGAGTTATGAGTTTTTCCAGTCCAGCTGATGGGAGCAGGCACTACTCCTGGTCCTGTATGCATGCCCTTTGGATGTATTTTTCCCAGCTTCAGGTTATTCCCTCACATGCATGTGTGGATCATGCTCTGCTGAACTCCTGCAGTTCTCCCAGCTTCGCCACGTGTAGTTTTCTGCTCTCCAGTGCTCTGCCCTGCAAACTTCAGCTGCCTTGGTCTCCCTAGACCCTCTGCTCCTTGTCCTCAACTCGGCAAGTCAGCCAGGCCCTGTCTGGGTTCCACATCCTTGTATAGCAGCCCAGAAACGTTGTCAAAGCAGTAAGTAAGCTAGGGCAACCCTAGGGCTTACTCAATCACTTACCATTTCTCAGGGATCCATGTCCTTTGTTGTGTGATTACCCAGTGCCTTGAAAACTGTTGTTGTATATCTCTTGTCTGGTTTTTATTTTTTAGTTTTTTAGTTGTTTCAGGCATGAGGATAAATCCAGTCCCTGGGACTCTATCTTGTGTGGCAGCAGAAGCACCAAAAGAAATATTTGTATCAGCTTTGGGGAATTAAAGCTGTAATTTACATCCAACAAATAAGCCCATTTTAAGTTGCCAGATAAATTCTCCCAATGTTAAAGGGATTTGTCTCCATGTTACTGTTTTTAAAGTTCTCTCTACATGCTACATACAGGATTTTGCAGGATTTTGTAAGATATGTATGATGAATATTTTCTCCCATTCTGTTTTTTTTTCTTTTTTTTGGTTGCGCCAGGTCTTAGTTGCAGCTCGCCAGCTCCTTAATTGTGGCGTGGGAACTCTTAGCTGCGCCATGCATGCGGGATCTAGTTCCCTGATGAGGGATCGAACCTGGGCCCCCTGCATTGGGAGCGTGGAGTTTTAACCACTGAGCCACCAGGGAAGACCCTTTTCTCCCATTCTTTGCCTTACCTTTTAATTTTAACAGTGTATTCTGAAAAGCAAGTTTATGCTTTTGATAAATTCCAAATTAATTTTTATGATTTTTGATTTGTGTATATGTGTCCTAAGAAAACCTTGCCTACTCCAGGATCACAAGATTTTTCTAACATTTTCTTCCAGAAGTTTCATTCTTTCAGATTTTAGGTATAGGTCAATGCCCCACTTGGCGATAACTTTTTGCATATGTCATGAAACAAGAGTCCAGTTTCATGTCTTCTCATGGATACCCCGTTGTTTCAGCACCAATTGTTGAAAAACTTTTCCTTTCCCCATTGAAATTTGGTTCTTTTATCAAAACTCAATTGATGGGCTTCCCTGGTGGCGCAGTGGTTGAAGAGTCCGCCTGCCAATGCAGGGGACACGGGTTCGTGTCCCCGTCCGGGAAGATCCCACATGCCGCAGAGCGGCTGGGCCCGTGAACCAATGGCCACTGAGCCATGGCCGCTGAGCCATGGCCGCTGAGCCTGTGCATCCGGAGCCTGTGCTCCGCAACGGGAGAGGCCACAACAGTGAGAGGCCCGCATACCGCAAAAAAAAGAAAACAAAAAAAACTCAATTGACAACATGTCATTAGATCATGCTTGATCTATTTCCGGACTCTGTTCTGTTCCACTGATCTATGTGTCTGTCCTCAAGCCAATACTACACTATCTCAATTCTTGTAGCTTGATAGTAGGTCTTAAAATTGGGCAGCCCAAGCCCTCCAGCATTGCTATTCTTTATTCAAAATGCTCCAGCTATTCTAAGTCCTTTGACTCTCCATGTAAGTTTTTAGAATCACTTGTCAATTTCAACCAAAACACATACCAGGGGTTTTACTGTGATTGCACCGAATCTATAAATTAATCTGGTGATAATGGACATCTTAACATTACCAAGTCTTCCAGTCCACAAGCAGGGATAGCCCTTCAATTACTTAGCTCTCCTTTAATTTTGCTTAAAAATATATCATAATTTTTAGCATTCAGGTCTTTGTATATTTTGTTGAATTTATCCCTGATTATTCCAAGCTTTTCTTAAGCTACTATAAATTAGCTACCAGTATATAGTGATACTATAGGTATACTAAAATCCTGCTAAGCTCACTTATTAATTCTAGTAAATTTTAAAAATAGGTTCCTTAGGATTTTCTTCTCACACAATCAGTCACCTGTGAATAAAGATGGTTTTGTTTCATCTTTTTCTTTCTCAACGCCTTTGATTTCTTTGTATTGCCCGCTAGGGCACCCAATAAAATGTTGAATAAAAAGCAGTGGACATCTTTGCCTTGTTCCTCATTTAAGGAGGAAAGCATTCAGTCTTTTACCATGAAGTATGATGCTAGCTGTAGGCTTTTCAAAAATGCTCTTTATCTGATTGAGGAAAATCCCTTCTATTCCTAGCTTAATGAGAGTTTTTATCATGAATGAGTATTGAATTTTGTCAAATACTTTTTCTGAAACTACTGATATGATCGTATGGTTTTTCTCTTTTGTTCTGTGAATATGGTAAATTGCATTAATTTTTTTAATGTTAAGCCAACTTTACATTTCTGGGATAATCACACTTGATCATAGTTCATTATCGATTTATTATATTATCAGATTTGCTTTGATAATAAGCAAAGATTAAGGATTTTTGCTTCTAAGTGTATGAGGGATACTGGTCTGCAGTTTTTCTAAAAAGACACCACCTGCATTCGGTACTGGGCATAATACAGGCCTTATAAAATGAGTTTAAAAGTTTTTCCATCTTCCGCTATTTTTCTGAAAGAAATTGTGTAGGATTAATATCATTACTTAAATATTTTCTATAATTCACCTGTGAGGCCATCTGAATTTGAATTTTTGGGGGAAAGTGTGTTATTACAAATTCAGTTAAAACAATAGCTATGGAGTTATTCCATTGTTTTATTTCTTCTTAAATCAGTGTTGGTTATTTTTGTCTTTCAGGAAATATGTCAAACAAAAAAAAATACATCCATTTCTACATATATACAATGGAATACTGCAGCCATAGAAAAGAATGAAATAATGCCATTCACAGCAACATGGATGGAACTAGAGATTATCATACTAAGTGAAGTAAGTCAGACAGAGAAAGATAAATACCATATGACATCACTTACATGTGGAATCTAAAATAATACACAAATGAACCTACTACAAAAGAGAAACAGACTCACAGGCATAGAGAACAGACCTGTGGCTGCCAAGGGGTTGGGGGTGGGGGTAGGGGAAGAATGGACTGGGAATTTGGAGTTAGCAGATGCAAACTATTATATATATAGAATGGATAAACAACAAGGTCCTACTGTATAGCACAGGGAACTATATTCAATATCCTGTGAAAAACCATAATGGAAAAGAATATGAAAGAATGTATGTATATGTATAACTGAATCGCTTTGCTGTACAGCAGAAATTAACATTGTAAATCAACTATACTTCAATTTTAAAAAACCTAATGTAAGGAATATGTCTATTTCATCTAAGTTGTAGATGTATGGCCTAAAGTCGTTCATTGTATTGCCTTGTTATCTTTTTAATTTCTGTAGGATTTTCAGTGATTTCCCCTCTTTCACTCCTAATATTAGTAATTTGTACTTTCACTCTTCTTTTTCAGTCTTACTAAACATTTATTAATTGCACTGATCTTTTCAAAGAAGCAGCTTTTGGTGACATGGATTTTCTCTATTTTTTTTCTCATTCTTCTTTCATTTATTTCTGCTTTTACCTATCTTAGTTTCTTTTTTCTACTTATTTTGATTTCAATTTGCTCTTTTTCCTCTAGCTTAAAGTGGTAGTTGATTTAGGATCTTTCTTCTCTTCTAATATAAATATTTAAAGTGATACGTGTTCCCCCTAATCATTTCACACATTAGAATACACTGTGGTCAGATTTGTACTCAGCTCAAAAAATTTTCTCAATTGTCCCTGAGATATCTTTTTTGTCCCATGGGTTATTTAGAAGTGTGGATTGTGTTTAAAATCCTGACATTTCAGAGATTTTGAAGATTTCTTTCTGTTACTAATTTATAATTTAATCTCCAAACCCCTTAGTTCAGCATTCAAGGCCCAACACCACCAAGCGCCATCTGATCTGCTGCCATGCCTTCATGACCCAACATAGGTCAATCTTGTTTCCCTAAACAAATCGTGTCCTCTCACACTGCTACATTCTGCTGAGGCCCCTTATAACTTCTCTGCTTTCTAGAGAACTCAGGAGCTCATCCCACGCTTCTAAGATGGACCACAAGCAATCAGTGCACACCTCCAGCTCAGCCCCTGCCGCACTGACTCATGAGGATTGGTTTACCCTCTATCTCCACGGGAGTGTGTGTTGCAGGAGGCAGGAACCAGGTCTTCTCAATGTGTGGAGCCTCAGCCTCCAGCCAGGCAGGAAAAAGGTACTCGGTGAATGTGGGAGGAGAAGGGGATGAAGAGGAAGTGCCACGGACTGAATGTTTGCATCCCCGCAAAACCCGAATGTTCAAGCCCGAACCCCAATGTGATGGTATCCGGAGGTGGGGTCTTTGGGAAGGAATTAGGTTTAGATGACATCATGAGGGTGGAGCTTCCACGATAGGAGTGGTGCCCTAATAGGGGATGAAAGGACCAGAGCTCTCTCTCCATCACATGAAGACACAGCAAGAAGGTGGCTGCCTGCAAACCAGGAAGTGGGTCCTCACCAGACATCAGGTCTGCTGGCAGTGTCATCTCAGACTTCCAGCCTCCAGAACTGTGAGACATACATGTTTGTTTTTAAGCCACACAGTCTATGCTATTTTGTTATGTCAACCCGAAGTGATGAAGACAGGAAGAAAATGCCATTAGGTATGCGGGGCTGCCACCAAAACCCATCAGGAGATGGGGGTGGGGTGCATCTAAGTATACAATTCCAAGATTCTCAGGAACAACATAACAGCCCATTGGCTCGCCTCTTCTCATGCTCAAGTTCCTCAGATGTTGACTGGAGTCCTTCAGTTACAAGACTGGGCTCACGGAGACAATTTGTCTCCAGTCCCCCAGGCTCAGCTCTCATTCTCCACCACCTGGGTAGGAATCCTCAGCCCAGGCAGCTCAGCAACTTGAAATGGATCCAAGAGCAGAACAGGCAACCGTTGGCAGCTTCAGAGACCACGCTCCGAATCGAGACATGGCATTAAAAAAGCACATCCAGAAAAAAAATTATATAATACATGGAAATTAGTCCAAGAAACAGGCTATGGTCTTTACACCACAGGAGCTGAGGTACAGCACAAGTCTGGGAACTAGTAAATCCATCCATTGCAGGCATTGAAATGTAGCTAAAGAGTAAACCAGTATTTGTAAGAGGCTTCAGTTGTCACTTGGAACAAACAGCTCCTAGTAAAAAATGATACTCCTCTCCCGTTTCACACTATCTTTCTAGAAGCTCGAGGGTCTAGCCTTATCTTTAAATAATGAAAATTGTAAATACTGAAATGATTTAAATGCTGGTGTGATAAGACTAATAAAATAATCAAACTCCTGAGGGAGACAGAGTCTTCTTCAGGGCCCCTTTAGCATGCAATCAATTCCTGACCGGGCTTTGTATACAGACACCTGGTTTGGTGGGAGGAAATGGGGAGGATTTTCTAAATGTTGGAGGATCCACAAACACAGAGCTCCTGAACTAGAAAGAAACTTGGAAAGAAAAGCATCCCAACCTTTCATTTTAAAGTCAGAGGACTCAGAGATAGAGAGATGCATAATAAATATGTGATGACAAGAAGGGCATTCCTGGACATGGGTACCAATGAAAATATGAAATAACGTACCACTCTCTAATACTCTCTGTCCTTGAGCTCACTGGGACCCTGCTTAACTGCCCCCATCTTTACAGCGCCCCTTAAAAGGGGGGAGGGTCTGCAAATCCCATTTGGCCAAAATGTGTGGCGTGGGATGACTTGCCATCAGAGAGCCCCAGACACAGGACAGACCTTTCTAAAATGATGTATGTAGCCAAAGACCTTGGCCCATCAAGGATATGTTATATGTGGAAAGAAGAGCTTCTGCCTGCTTTCTCAGCTCTCATGTGGTTTCAGTAGACATGCTGTATTGTTTTAACATGCTTTTAAAATGTGTGTAAGAGAGAAAACTTACATAAGCCTTTGGATCAGTTCCCTAAGGAAAGAAGAAACCTTAAATGTCAACTTGCAGTTAATAAAGAGCAGATCCTTCTTCAACAGGGCTGCCCTTCACCAGCTGGACATGGGATGGTGACGGCCGAGCGGCAGGCTGGTTATTCGCTATACGAGGTGCTTGTCTCCCCAGTAAACTATGGGAACACTTTGAGAACCAGCTTTCAACCGTTTTGACTTTAAGCACATCCATCGATTACCAGGAAGAGTTATGCCTCAGGTGAACCAAGCCAGGATTTTCCACAAACTATGTTTAATGCTCTTTACTCATGTCTCAGCCTACACTGCGCTATTTTTGCAACTTCTGGTGAGTCTTAGACTACTTTAAAATTTTTAAATTGTATACAAGATTGGTTATGCTATCCCCATCTTTTCAAATACGGATGCCAAGTTCACGGAAGGTAGGGGGCTTGCCCAAGGTACACTGACGCAGTGTATCAGTCAGGATGGGCTTGCTTATGCTGTGGAAAAGCAATCGCCGATCTCAGGGACTTAACACACCACCTATTTATTTGCCTTCACACTACGCGGCCATCACAGGTGGGCTGGGAGCTCTGAGTCAGGGTCATCCTTAATCCAGAGGACAGATCCAGGACTGAGAGGGCAGCCCCTATCTGGAGCACTGGGGGCACCATGGCCGAGACGGGGCATGGCCAGTGGTGCCCTGGCTCTTCATGCTGTCACCTGGAAATGACTGATTTCACCCTCATTTCATAGTCCATTGGGCACAGCCAGCTAAGTGGCAGTGGGCAGAGAAAGTCCATCCTACCATGTGCTGAGAGAGAGACAGAGAGAAGAGAAAGAGAAACAGAGCCAGGACCTCATATTATATAGCGGGTGTCTTTGAGCCAAAATGGGATCCTTGTCTCTTTGATCACACAGCCTGTGCCCTTTCCTCTATACTCTGCAGTTGCACTGTTGCTTTTGATTAAAAAGTTTAAATATTATGTATTTCAGCCTCTCCTTTAAAAGTTAAAAGATGGAGGCATAAAACGTAAGCATCTCTTAAACTACCCCTGAGTTTAAATCGTGTCTCCTGAGTTCCTCAGAGAAGAGTTGGCATAAAATATACCTGATACTCAGTTAAATGTGAATATCAGATAAACAACCAAAAATTTTGTATGAGTATGTCCCAAATATTGCACATGGTCTACCTGTACTAAAAAATTATTTATTGCTTATCTGAAATTCAAATTTAACTGGGCATCCTCCAGGGCCAGTAGGGGTGGGGGAGGTGTCATTTTTATTTTGTTTGTTTCATTTTGTTGCTAAATCTGTCAACCCTACCTCAAAAGTGGGTCCATCATCCTACCAAACAGTACATAAAAGGAGGAGTTTTGGAAAATTAAAATAATGGAAAAATGCGTAAGATCAAGGGAGTGCTAAATACCTGCAGGGGATCCAGAAGTGGTTCCTCAGATAATACCATAAACTCAGAGGACGGCTGTTGGGACAATGTCTGTGCTCCCTACAGCTCCTTTGTCACCATTAACCCTCAAAGAACACTTGTTTGCTGGATCTACTGAGCCTGCTTCTGGATAAGACTCCAGCTTTGACGGATCTCCCGTTCTTCCTAACATGGCCTTTCAGAACCCAAAGAGTTGGGCTTAGTTTTGACTCTGTTTCCTAACAACCAGCACATGACCTGGAACTGTTACCAAACCAAACTTGGGTCTGCTCATCCCCGAGTGGTAAAGCCAATTTACCGACACCAGGCTGTGGTGAAGGGAAGTGCAGGGTTTATTGCAGGTGCCAAGCAAGGAGTCCAGGCAGCTACTGCTCAAAAAGCCCGAACTCCCTGACAGCTTTTAGGGAAAGGTTTTTAAAGACAGGGTGAGGGAGAGGGTTGTGGGGTGCCTGATTAGCTCATGGACATTCTCCTGATTGGTTGTTGGTGAGGTAATCAGGAGTCAACTTCATCAGCCTTCTGGCTCCAACTGGTCTGGGGTCTACAGGCTTGTGGGCAACAGACAGTTAACTCCTTCCACCTGGTGGGAGTTTCAGTATCTGCAACACAGCTCAAGGACATGGCTCAGAATATTATTATCTATCTCCCTTGAGGAGGAACTAAAGGTCCTTGACCTTGTGTAATAGCTAAACTATTATTATTTTGTCTTGCTTCACTGTTTTTCTTTGTTTCTGCATTTTCTCACATCTGACTAAATGTATTCTTTGGAACTCAGGGAAGGCCTAGGAGGCGAAAGTTTTTCTACAAATAAGAAGCAGGTGAAGGACATGGGAGGGGTGGGTCCTGTCCCAGGAAGGCTGCATAGGGTCCTGCTCTGTTACAGTACAATGAGGACCTTGATAAATGTTCATTGTACAGAATGGAATTGGAAGGAAAGAAGAAGGAAGGAAGGAAGGAAGGAAGGAAGGAAGGAAGGAAGGAAGGAAGGAAGGGAGGGAGGGAGGGAGGAAGGAGGCAGGGAGGGAGGGGCGGAAGGGAGGGAGGAAACGCACACACAATGTATTGGCTGGGTGTGAACTCCAAGCTAACAATTCCACTACAGTGGCGCCTGAGAGGAGCTAATCCAATTAAATATTTTCCAGATGGAGCTAAGGGAATATACATTCTTCTCACTTATTTTCACTTTTTCACTGTCTTCTTGGTGTTTCTGGTGCTGCTTAAAAATGATTTAATGAAACCAAAAAATAAAAAGACATTACAGGGTTGAGTATAGCGAAACGAGGAGGACTATTTGAGGACTTAGTTAATTCAATTGTGTCTAATTATCTTGCTGCTTTGCGATCCAGCCGTCTCCCAACCAACACCAGCCGCGGGAACATTCCTCATAATTGCAGAGCAGCGCAAGGCGATATCTTAAAGATAAGATGAGTAATCCTCTGTGCCCTAATTTCTCTGCCGTGTCCCCGAATGCCTCTGAGCATGTGGAAGAGAAAACTTCAGAGCCCAGCTTTTCCCTTGAGACGTGCAAGAAATCTGTGACTGCACTTCCCATCATGCATCACCCTAAATACCAGCTGACACTTTTTGTCCACTTGGAAAACGATGGTCCGTTTTAGAGGAATCCCAGAAAACCGGGCTGAGATGAGATGAGCCATCTCAAAATGAATTCACTCCAAAATCTCCACAGAAGATAAAATATACCAAGATACGTATCAGCCTTGAGCAACTCTCGGCTTTGAGGCTGTGACCTGATTGCTCGATTCCTCTAGCCAGTTAGTCCAGGTTTTTACAAATTTTCCTCTGTGCCTATGTTGTTTTCTGTAATTAGAAAAATTTTTCAAATATTCCCAAACTCCTCTAAACTTCAAAATTATACCCTACAGTCAAGTTTGCAACAAAAGTGGGACTTCTCTGGTTTACCTTCATTGTAATTTGGTTTGGGAAAATGTGGTTTTCAGCCATAGCAAAGAAAAATTGTCTTCAGAACTCAAGCTGTCTTTGGTGAAATGTTATTTTTCACCGAATATGTGTTTCCACAAAATGTTCTCTAGCAGCTGGAAGGGTCGGCCAGCTGAGCTCTGCATTTCAACACACCCAAGCCTAGAGTAACTTCTTGGGACACTCACCCCCAGGTCCTAAGAATGATCTGGTCTTTCTCTTATAAGGACCAGTAGAAATGGTCTGAGGGGGGCTTCTCTGGTGGCGCAGTGGTTGAGAGTC
>NW_020172178.1:7445529-7452494 GCF_003031525.2 Neophocaena asiaeorientalis asiaeorientalis
GTCTGAAGAGCAAATAAAGGAAAGAGTGAAGTCTTTTTTCCAAGGCACTGGGGTATAAGTAGAGGAATAAAATGGTAAAGGATGAGAGTTCTCTATTCCAGGCACATGTGGTACCAAGGAAAGAGAAGGGAAAAAAGGTACTTAACCTAAGAGATTAAAAATCAGATTTGGTAAAACCAAAAGCAGAGGTGGGATATTCTGAAGTAGTAACAATATGTATGTACCCCCCGCTTTCTCTGACATCTCTGAATCCAGAACTTTCTAACATTGGATGGAAAAATGGTTCAAAACTGAGAGGAATTATGGAAAAATGGAGATATCAGCCTTTTTGCAAACCCAGTGTAAAGCTTGGTTGATGCAAACCCACTGTGGCTGACACACTTGGGCGAAGAGTTCAGCTTCCAAGCCAGATGGCCTGTGTTTGGATTCTGGCTCTGCCGCTTAAAAGCTGTGTGACACTGAGCCACTACTTAACCTCTCTGTGCCTCAGTTTCCTCATCTATAAAATGGAGCTGATGATGACATCCTACTCACTCGTGGTTTTGAGAACCAAACCAGTTAGTCCATGTAAAGTGCTGGGAACAACAGCTGGTATGTAGAAAACACGCATTTATGGTCAAGAGTCCAGACAACTTCAGGTGATGTCCCAATGAGAATCACCCTTTGGGAGGACCTCAGTTCTTTTGTTGACCTAGAATCGTGCAATGGTAGGGTAAACAGGATGGGAAGTCTTTCAGCCGGGGATAAATGCCCCCCGGGAGTGGGCGTGTCTCCGCTCCACAGCTCACCTCTGGGAACATTTATTGAGAGCTTCCCCACTCCAAGGAAGCGGGGTTATGATTCCCATGTCACCGGAAAGCAAATGGAGGCACCAAGATGTTAAGTAACTTGCCTACAGCCCCGAGAGCAACAGAGCAGAGACTCAAGCGCCCACCTGCCGGGGCCCACCCTCCTCCACCGGGCTGGCCCCATTGCACTGCACACATCCCTGAGTGGGCACCGAGTGAGCTGGAAAGGGATGGTTCATCAGAGAAGACGTGTCTGCAGGGCTTTTGAAACACGGAAGGTCCATGGACGAGAGCAGGGATTTGCACAGATAATTTAGCCACATGCATCTGAATGTTCCTCCCATGGATGCCCCAGCTGGTAAAACCAAGCAACAAGACCGCATCTGCCCTGCTGCAGGGAGGGCTCGGGTCCTGCCACCCACTCTGCAGGCTCACAGGATCACAGCCTCTCGGGCAGCGAATCTGCCCGGGCACCTGGGACTCAGAGCCAGTCTTCTCATTCTGGGGATGACACACTGGGGCCCAGAGAGAGCAGAGGGTAAGCTTCCCAAGTGTGCCCAGCTAGCTGATGCCGGAGCCGGTTAGAACTCGGCCTCCCTGAAGAAGGGAAGGAAAGCAAAGTGTCTGAGCTGGGGCCCCGGAGAGGTCTGTGTCACTGGAGAAGAAGGGCTGTGATGGGAGCGGGAAGGATGGAGACTGGGAAGTTCTTGCCATGGTCCATCCAGGCACGAGGCAGGGGACATCCAGTGATGTCCCAAGTCACCAGGAAAGGGGAGCAGAAAGCAAGAATGTGCTCTCTGCTCTGCTCCGCTTCCAACATATTGTATTTAAACTATCAAGTGTTTTAGCCAATCTGCAGAAAATAAATTCTTTTCACAGGGGGTAAATCTGGCTCTCTCTCCTAGCAGAAGGCCCATGGCTCCCACAGAAAACACAGGCTTTCTGCAACTTCCCGGCCCTTCACCCTATCTCTGGAATTTACATAATCGCTGGCAAATAAAATGATAAAAGCATCCTCTTTCATAACGGGCATATTGTTACTATTATTATTCTTGAGGCAAATTATCTTCTGATTATAGAGATTAGTCAAAACCACGATTCTGTTGATTGTGAGGTGGGGACTGATTTTTTTTTTCAACCCGGAGAAGAGCTGTTGTTTCCATGTTAGAAAATTACATAAAATGCACTTGGAGGGAAATAAAGTTTCTGAGACTCATTTAATTATCATTTCTCTCGGAAGAGTTCCAGCCTTTCACTTGCCTGTCTAGTCAAATATTGTTTCCTAAAGTTGATTCACTTCTCTTACTGCAGATCAACTTCTTCCTTTTAAAAGTATCTCCAATTTTTCAAAACTCTTTTTTTCTTTAGGTGGGGGGAGGGATAAATTGGGAGATTGGGGTTGACATATATACACTACTAGATATAAAATAGATAACTAATAAGGACCTACTGTATAGCACAGGGAACTCTTCTCAATTCTCCATAATGACCTCTATGGGAAAAGAATCTACAAAAGAGTGGACATGTGTGTATGTATAACTGATTCACTTTGCTGTACAGCAGAAACTAACACAACACTGTAGATCAACTCTACTCCAATATTAAAAAATAAAAACGATTTTTTAGATATTGGTGTATGGTTATTGGGGGCTTCTCCATCATATAAGGAATGCACGCTTCAAAAGAAAGAATGCTTGAGCACAGTGGCTTTGAAATGAAGAGATGCTCGTCTTTTCTGGGTGGGGAGGCAACCAAGAGGAACTGTCTCCTGCCCCGGCAGAGAGACGGGCTGGGGCGCAGGGCCGGCAAGGGCCCCGTCAAGACCTCACCCCTCACACGACTCCAAGTCCAGAGCAGAGCAGAGAGGAGAGCTTCTGGCTCCTCCCGGCAGCACCAATCCTCAGGGGCACGTACAAACCCTCACCTGGAGAGGAGCATCCACCTGGCTTCTCCCTGGACTAATCCTGTGGTTCCCACCTCGGGGTTGGGTTGGGGGGACGTTTGGCAACGTGAGCAGACAGTTTGGGCCGCCGTGACTGGGAGAGGTGGGGAAGGCAGTGCTCACTACTGGCATCTAATGGGTGGAGGTCAGGGCTGCTACTAAACATCCCGCGCGGTACAGGACACCCGTCCCCTAGAGAATCCTCTGACCCCAATGGCTACAGTGCCGAAGCTAAGAAACCCTGGTCCAGTCGAGCAGAAGCCTTGTGAGACTTGTTAACAGAAAACCACGGGGATTGGGTGGGGCTATATTTGAACCCTCTCTGCTCCTGAAGGTCCAATAGCAGCGGTGCTCCAGATTCATGATGTCATTTTGGGTAAATTACACAAGAACAAGGCCAAAACTGTATAATTGATTATACCTCGATGTCTGAATTGAGGAAGAATTTCAAACAAAAAGACCCCTCTCCCAAAATATATACACGTAAACTTCTAGGGATGCAGATAAAATCGCCAAAGCTGTCAATATGGTTAGTCCACATACTGGTCTATATTCCAACTGTTAGGTCAGGAGAAATCTGATGGAATACTTCACTGTCTTCCTTTTAGAGCCTCTCTTAGGTTTCGCTAATATGCTGATTGATGCTCATTAAAATACTAGGAATTTCGAGACAATATTTCATGACTACTACAGAGCAAGTCATAGTAAATGTTTTCCTTCTTTTAGCTTGTTGGAACTAAGAAACACTAATTATGTGCCCCAGTCCTCAAAGAATTAAACATTTCAGCATCTCTTACAACAGAACGCTGGCAATGTTTTCTGCAAAAGGTCAGATAGTAAATATTTTTGGCTTTGCAGGTCACGTGGTCTCTGTCACAAGGACTGGACTCTGCTGTGGAAGCCTGGGGCAGCCACAGGCGATATGGAAATGAATGGGTTTGGCGGGCTGCCAATAAAACTTTATTTACAAGGACAGGCTGAGGGAGGGACTTGGCCCCAGGACCGTAATTGCAGAGTCCTGTCTTACAACATAGATTTCCTGAAAATAATGCATTTAGGCAAAAAGGACAGGGGAAAGTTCAGAGTCAGCCATTGTAAAATGTCGGCAATAGTTCTCACCATCTTACAAAAGCAGCCTGTGTACAACTTATGGCCAATCCAAGGGGACCCAGAGGCAGGTGGGAACAGGATTTAAAGATTATACAGAAATCTGGAGGAGAAGAGGCACTGCAACTACACTGGTCAATAATCCAGTTTACTTTCATTTCTCCACTAAGTTTCTCTTTCAGTTTAAAGCCTTGCTTTTAACTCAGAAACTGCCCTTCCCTCCTCCTGGGAAGGGAGGGGCTCAGCTGGCGTGGAGGGGCTGAGAGGCCTGGGTGACACCCTGTGACAGGGCCTGGTCTGCAGGCGGGGAGTCTGTTCTGATCTGGGGAGATGCACTTGGGAATCGTTAGCATAGAGATGGGAGGGCATCAGGGTCCCTGCTGGGGACAGACACACCCTCTGCAAAACTTAGGTGCCACTCCCTAGATGAGCTGCTTCGTGGTAACCAGGAATCTTCTCTTGACTGCAACTCCACGAGGTAGGGACTGGGAAAGGGGTCCTTCATGGCTGAGGAAACCCCAGGAGGTGGTTTGCGAAGTACCAGGACTTGCTGTCTGGCTGTGGGCTCTGGGGCTACGCCCCTAACTTCCTCCAGGAGGGCGTTGACCTCCTCCCTCTGCCTCACCCCCCTCGCCTAGTCATTAAGTCTTTTTGTGTTTTTTGTTTGTTTCTTTAGCACTGATTTTAGTGGGCACTTAAAACTTTTTTTTAATTTAATTTTTATTATATTGGAGTAGAGTTGATTTGCAATGTTGTGTTAGTTTCAGGTGTACAGCAAAGTGACTCACTTATACATGTACATATATCCATTCTTTTCCAGATTCTTCTCCCATATAGGTTATTACAGGATATTGAGTAGGGTTCCCTGTGCTCTACAGTAGGTCCATGTTATCTATTTTATATATAGTAGTAGCGTGTCTTCTTGTTTTATCATGGTAACATACCAAACATCAAATTTACCATTTTAACTATTTTGTCCAATTGACTCCCAGCCTTCTGTGACGAAGGTCCCTCCTGGAGTGTTAACGTCCGTGGCCAGAAGAAGCTGTCAGGTAGAAAGACCCAGGAGGCTGTCACTGTGCCCAGCGGGTGACCACTGGGGTAGACGGGGGATAGAGACAAGGTGCCCACTGCACCCGCTGTGACTGTCAAGGCACCAGCCACGAAGGTGGCTTTGTGGCTCATGGTTTGTGGGGTCTGCCTCTCTCACAGGGCTCTGAACTTCGAGCAGGCAGAGCCCACCACCAACTTATCTCTGTTCCCCCAGCAGTCCCTGGTGGGTGGGAAGGGTCCAGGAAATGTGGCAAAATGAGTGCCCAAATGTCTCTGTGGGAAGGAGGCACAGGCTAGGTCTTTGGGGGAGAGAAGGCCCGAGGGCACTTGGGAAAGGCAGGAGAAGACAGTGGCAGGGACAGATGAAAAGGGCAGGCAAGGTCCTGCCCTGTCCTTCACCGTGGCCTCTGCAACTTCCCCTCCCAACGGCCGCCTGGCCCTCTGCCAGCAGCCCGCCCCATCCTCTCCCACGCCGGTCTCTGTGGGGAATCGTGCCCTTACCTAGCAACAGCTGCTACGGAGAGCCAACTCTCCTGAGAGCCCCACGATAAAGCACAGGGCTGACTACAAGTCCCAGATGCTACTGAAAGGAAAGGCAGATTTATTTCAAGGCCAGGCTGAGAGAAGAGCTGGTTTTCAAAACCGGAGTCGTGGCGCATTCGATGGCTAGCCCGACAAGGCTCATCTGAGGGCACCGTCCAGAAAAGGAGCGAATTCATCCGCCCTGGTCGGCGATGGTCCTTGTTCCTAAGATTCCTGTTGCTCCCTGTTCCCATTCAGCTGGGTCAACATGTGCCTGTAAATTCCTCCCCAAAGGGGAATCATAACAGCCTCAGCAGCCCCAGAAATGACAAACAACTCAAGTATGGAGAGGCAGTAGCCAAGTATTCAACGGGATTCATATTGCACCAGAAAAAAAAAAAAATCAGATAAGAAAAATAAACCGAGTTGTGTGCATATTTCCTTAAATATGTATCCCATGTTGTGGTTCCTTCCAGTCCATTTGTCAGGGGTCATGGAGCGGCAGAGTCCTACAAAGCTGTCTTGCGTTGGCGAACCCGGCCGTCCGGTTCTCTCCCCTCTCCAGAGCAGAGTGGTGCAAAAAGTTCAAAACAGAGAGCCACTGGCATTAATTCTACTGGCCTACTGGCTCAATGACTCTCCAGCTGTGGCCAGCCCGTGTGCCTGGGCCTCAGGCTCTCTTGCGTTAAATCGACTTGGCAGTCCGTATTTGCAAAATGCTTTGTCATCGTCTAGCGGAAGATCTCGGGGTCACTTCTGCACAGCAGGTAGTCTGGGACGTGGTGGGCTGTCATAGTCACCCATCCCCCTTTGTTGACACAGCTCGACGTCACGATTAAACACCAGAGCCATCCGAAGATGGGGTCAGCCGGGGAAGCCATGAGCCGAGATCCGGGGAATGGGTGTGATCCGGAGGACTCGCGTGAGGCTGGAGAGGCTGCACGTTGCCCAGCAACATGGAGCTGGCCAGAGCTGGCCAGGACACCAGGGCGTCTGCCAGCCTGCGGAGGCCATGCTTGGCACGGCTGTGAAAGCCGCAGCCACGAACACTGACAAGGCAAGGGAAGGGTATGGTGAGAAAGCAGCTTGCCTTTGCTTCTCAGACTCCTCAGAAGATTCTGGAAGGGTATTTTCTCATCCTCTGGCGGAAGAGCCCAGATTCCTCTAGTGTTCAGTGAGGAACCATGACCAAGCATCTATCAGGGCCAGGGCCTGTGCCTGACACCAGGCCCCTGCCTTCAAGGTGCTCACACGCGCAGGACTTAGACCAAAAATGATGATGCAGGGTGGCCGGCACCTGACCCTCTGCAGTCAAGGTGGTCTAGTCACGGGCAAGGGGACCCAGAGGAGAGGGGCTGAATCCAACCAAGCACAAACGCCAAGGACAACAGGGCCTCACCAAAGAGAAAGCCATCTGCCATCTACCTACCACGTCTTTCCATTTTCCTACAACGTGTGCTTCCCAGGAGAACAGAGCCACGATGCTTAGATGCTAATCGGCTATGGCAGGTACTCGCTTTTTTTTTTTTTTTTTTTTTGGGGGCCCGGCCCCC
>NW_020172178.1:7452679-7482855 GCF_003031525.2 Neophocaena asiaeorientalis asiaeorientalis
TTTTTTTTTTTTTTTTGCGGTGCGCAGGCCTCTCACTGTCGTGGCCTCTCCCGTTGCAGAGCACAGGCTCCGGACGCGCAGGCTCGCGGCCGTGGCTCACGGGCCCAGCCGCTCCGCGGCATGTGGGATCTTCCCGGACCGGGGCACGAACCCGCGTCCCCTGCATCGGCAGGCGGACTCTCAACCGCTGCGCCACCAGGGAAGCCCAGGCACTCACATTTTTAACGTGCCGTGGACAGTCGGGAGTTAAAATGATACCCCTGTCCCTGAGAACAGCATCCACGCACCCTTTCTGCTTAAAAAGGAACAAACTTCCCGTAGATGAATCCTGCTCACAGGATGTGAAAAAAGCCTCCTCGTGGCCTGCCACCTCTTCAGAGCCGCAGAGACAGGGTCTGGCCCCGGCCCACTTGGGCCACCAGAGGCAGTGTCTTCTGCTCAGAGACAGAACAAACATTTCCGTGGAGCGGCAGCTTTAAGTTTCCCAGGAGGAAGGTTGTGAGCTGTGAGAACCCAGTGAGTCAACGGCAAGGTCAGAATAACTCCGGGTGGGGTTCCTCTGTCTCCCCCTGGCAGAAGTATTCATGAAGTGGGTGAACTGCTCCATCATCTTTGTTTCTCAGGCTCCTTTATTAACTGTGCCTCCTGGCCTCATTTATTTCTAATTGTTTTCCTAAGCCTCTAAAAGGAAATTCTGTTTTCTTTTTAGTCCTGCTTACATTTAAATCCACTTAACTTTTTGTCTGTGGCCTTCCCCTCTTTCCGAAAGGGCCCTGTGCTCCCTGCGGAGCGGGCACGCTTGTTATAAAGTCGGAGGGGATCAGGCGATCTAGGAAGGCTGCTACTTTGTCGTTCCGGCAGACGGTTTGTGGGGATTTATTTTTGTGGGTCTGTTTCTTCTTTGTTCGGCTGGATGCATTCTTATCCAACTGGTTGAGTATAGGAGAGAATATTTTCAGAATCTGAAATTTTGTGCAGGGTATTTTGTAGTAAATAAGGACAGGCATTCAGGGCGGTTGCAATTTTGCTGGTAACAATGGTCAGAAAGGTCACGTTGTGTGAAGCGTGTGCCTGGAACCCCATGTGTCAGCCCACTTCATTCAAACCTCCTCCAGACACTGCCAGGCGTGCATTACCACCCCCACGTCATAGATTAGAAAACAGAGAGACATACAGTAACTGGCCCAACTCACAAGCAATGATAGAACTAAGGTTCAAACTCAGGTCTGAGCCCCTGGTCGTCCCACGATTTCAAGCTGCCCCAGGGAAAGCATCGTGCAAGGAACGTGCCTCCCGTCTCACCTTGCTAATCCCCATAGCCATCCCAACACCGTTCGTTTGATTTTAGGACATGCATCCTTCTTCCAAAATGCAAATATTTCATAAATAAATTAAAGTGAATTTTGCAACCCCTTGGATTTGACTGAAGACACCCCAAGATGTCACTAAAACCAAGGAAGGTCGGAAGGCCAGTTCTAGCAAAGTGATGGGGCCTCCTCTTGGGGACAGTTTTCCTGGGAAAGGAGTCTGCCATCCACAGCTCACAGTCAGATGCTGTGGGCAGGGCCGGTACCAAAATGAGCCCACGAGCTGTCCTGCCATGGGGCGTGTGACAAACCAGCACAAGTGCCAGCCATGCCCCTGCCCCGGTTCTGTGAGTTGCAGAGAAAACAAATTAAAGAAACATTTCTTTCTTTCTTTCTTTTTTAACTTTTCATTTTATATTGGAGTATAGTTGATTAACAATGCTTTGTTTGTTTCAGGTGTACAGCAAAGTGATTCAGTTATTCATATACATGTATCTATTCTTCAAATTATTTTCCCATTTAGGTTGTTACATAATATTGAGCAGAGCTCCCTGTGCTATACAGTAGGTCCTTGTTGGTTATCCATTTCAAATATTACTCAGCCATTAAAAAGAATGAAATAATGTCATTTACAGCAACATGGATGGACCTAGAGATCGTCATACTGAGTGAAGCAAGTCAGACAGAGAAAGAGAAATATCATATGATATCGCTCGTATGTGGAATCTAAAAAAAAAAAAAGATATAAATGAGCTTATTTACAAAACAGAAACAGACTCACAGACTTAGAGAACGAACTTATGGCTACCGGGGGTGACGGGGGGGAAGGGTGGGGGGAAGGGACAGTTAGGGAGTTTGGGATTGACATGTACACGCTGCTATATTTAAAAAGAAGTGTTTCTTGAAACTGTCACTGAGCAAGGGCACAGAGGAAGCCAGTCCGCCTACACGTGAATGCCCTCCGGCCACAGCTCTTCCTGCAGCCTCACCAGCCTGCTGTCCATCTTACTGCAATTCACCTCAAAAGGCAAAATTTTTTAAAGCCATCACTGGGCTTATTTGTCACCGTTTCTCTGTGACGCTCATCCCCCATAAGATGCTATTTTTCACGGTCGGTGAGAGAGAGCCAGGCTCTCAGGAAGGTTGGCATCTTCGGGGCCAGCCTCTGTGCCCTCAAAGCGGTCACTGAGCAGAGTCCCCCAGGGTCAGGCCCGGGACAGCCATCTGCTCCAGCTGCTTCCCGGTGTCACCTGCCTGCGTGCTCTACAGGTGTCTAAATCAGAATAGAAAGGAGTTTTATTTGAGCCAAACTGAGGACTCACTTTTGTGAGAGTCCTCAGACAAGTGAGACAGTTGTCTGACAGCCTCTCGGGTTACTCTGTGGCGCTGCTCCGGAGAAGCAGGGTTTTATTCTTGTCAGAACAAAGAACATGAAACAAGTCAGGGATACATTCCTTCAAGGTTTCAGAAAACAACAATAGATCAGCGTGTACACAGCGAGTCAGGATGGCCTTGGCACCTGGGAAGAGAGTCTGAGCACTGAAGGAGCGTCTTTATTTTTAACATGGATATTCCTTACTTCTGGTCAAGGCACCCTTTTCTTCAATGATTAAAGCAGATGTACAATGAACGTTTGTTAGGCCGCAAACGGGCTGTTTTAGCTAGCATAAAATGCAAGTAAAATCACGGGTAAGCCAGAATGACTTCCCCAGATGTGTCAAAGTGTCTTTCATGAACTTTGAGTTGGTTGGAATCAAATTCAAATCCACTCGTGTCCACGTGTGTTTTCTAACCACTCTGTGTGAGTGTGTCTACATGTGTGTGCACACGCGTGTGTGGCGAACTCAACACTCTGTTGACCCCCCAAAGAATCAAGAAGTCATATTTTAGACATATAAAGTTGTTGCATTTCTCCAGTCCAGTAACATAAGTGTCTAAGAGCTCACTGAACGAAAAGCTACACAAATACCTTTTTCTGCCTTCTTCTATTACATAGTACATTGGCTAATTATTTCTCTATGGAGTGAATGTGTGTTTGTTCCATGACTTTTGGGGGGCACAGAAAAAGAACTCTTTACAGCCCTGGCGTGATGTCATTCTTAAATGGGTAGGCGATGTGAAACTCCACAGTAAGTTGTGGCATATTAGGTATTTATGGTTACTTAATAATGCACATTAAATAGAGAGCTGGACAGTATCAAGAAGAGGCATGTGTTGCATGACAACAGCATCTCCATCCTCCCAGCGCAAAGAGCCATCAAATGCCTTGTCGGGTACCAGAACTCATAACCAATCCTCACATTTTCCTAGTATCACACATCTAGTAGACGACTTAATATTATCATTGGGTGAGTCTTTGATTCTGTGGCACTTACTGAAGAATAAATTGTTGAATTTTTGCCTAAGGACTCGGCCAAATACAAGTTAGACCTACCTATAACCTTTTTAAGGAAGGCTAAATGGAGACAGAAAGACCAGGATTTTTCCCCAAGTGAAAATAAAGATTTATTTATGAGATTGCCTAAGTGTTGCTATTGAAGTTCTATAAAGAAAGACTCACATAGTTTTTTTTTTAAAAAAAAACCTAGTCCAATAATTGGATTCTGTACCACTTATTATGTTTATCCTGGGTAAATTACCCACCTATGAGTCATATCTGTCTACATCACCCCGCCCAGGGTTAAGAGAAGCATCACAGATCAAAGGGATCTGGAAAAAGCTTTTGATGGAGCACATGAAGGGGGACGGGGGCAGGGAGCGGGTTTCAGTGACAACCTCAGAGGGGAATTCGCCACTCCTTACAAGCAAATCCTTTCTCCCGCTTCTAAAACGAAAATTATGATTTTGTCAAAATGTTATATAGCCTGACTAGCAAACTCAACTGAAGATGGAAATATAGTCATCTCTCGGTATCCGGAGTAGGGGGCAGGGGTTGGTTCCAGTACCACCAACCCCCGCCCCATATACCACAATCCTCGGATGCTCAAGTCCTTTTTAGAAAATGGCCTAGTACACTCGGCCTCCATATCCGGAGGTTCGGTATCCACGGATTCAAGCAATTGTGGATGAAAAATTTGACCTGCAGTTAGTTGAACCCACAGACGCAGAAACCCAGGAATACAGAGGGCTATGTATTTATTGAAGAAAATCTGTATATAAGTGAACCCTTGACTTTCGAACCCGTTATTCAAGGGTCAGCTGTAATTGGTAGCTGGTCTCGACAGAAAGCGAGAATATAAGGAAACAATGGTGGCAGCGGTAGTAGGCGTTTATTTCCAAGTTGGGTGCGGGGCTGGAATATGCAATTTTGACCTATAAATGTCCTTTAAGGAATCAGATTGTCAGATTTTCAAGGACTGTACTTTACTGCACTTTCAAACTGTCATCAGGTCTCATTATAGAAAAAGAAACAAAATGTTTGAATAAAATAATGACCTCAAAACGCAACTCCAAATCTTGGCTGCTTCAATGCATAACGTCTCATGAACTGTATTTGGAAAGAAGGCAAATAGCTCTTTGATGCCTTAAAAGCTGCTGTAAATTTCTTTTGTCAGTTTACAGTAGAACGCGGATCAGAACTGGTTTTCCTTCAAAAATCCCCCATTGGGCTTCCCAGGTGGCTCAGTGGTTGAGAGTCCGCCTGCCGATGCGGGGGACGCGGGTTCGTGCCCCGGTCCGGGAAGATCCCACGTGCCGCAGAGCGGCTGGGCCCGTGAGCCACGGCCGCTGAGCCTGCGCGTCCGGAGCCTGTGCTCCGCAACGGGAGAGGCCACGACAGTGAGAGGCCCGCGTACCGCAAAAAAAAAAAAAAAATCCCCCATTGGGAACAGCCTACCTTTTCCACAGACTTCTGGGCACACTTACACACACCTTGGACACACAAGCTGAGCCTTCTGGGCTCCCTGTCTTCCTGAACATGCCAAAGGGATCCACACACAGAAAGGGATCTTTCTATATTTTAGTTATACACCTATTAGGACTGGATGCTTTTTTCTTCGGTGGGGGAGGGTATATTTAAGAAATTTTAAAATATCTTTTAAAAGAATCAGGCAGATCCAAAAACCATAGAATTTCATTTTTGCCATTCCTAGAGATTCATGCATTCTTAAGAATATAATGTTACTTAATTTTGTTTGTATTAGGTTTAATAGTGTCCCGCCCAAATTCATGTTTATCTGGAACCTCAGAACGTGACCTTATTTGGAAGTAGGGTCTACGCATATATGATTAGTTATAATGAGGTCATATTGGGTTAGATTGGGTTCTTATACATAGAGAGGTGAGTAGAAAAAACTCACTTCTTCTCCTGTGCGTTCCTCCTTTGCTCTCATACCACTACTCCACTAACAACACTTCAGACACCACGTGTGGGGGGTATTTTTCCCCTCACCAACCGATTCGGAGACACCAGCTGGGTGTCCTACACTTCAGCTCAATCCTGAACTAACCAGAGGTAGTGCAGACCCCACGGGTTAAAGGCTCAGGCCCATGCCAATCAAGCGTAGTAGGTCTCCAGGTTACTCACGACTTCTGTCTTACTTGGATACAAACAAGAGGTTCCCATGCCCTCCCCCCGCCCACCCCGCCACTTTGGATTCGATTATTTGCTAGAACAGTTCTTAGAACTCAGGAAAACACTTATTTACGTTTACCAGTTTATTATATAATAAAGGCTACGACAAAGGATACAGATGAACAGCCAGATGAAGAGATACACAGGCGATGTCCGGGAGGGTCCTGAGCATGGGAGCTCTTTTCCCATGGAGCTGGGGTGCGTCGTCTTCCTGATGTGTGGACGTGTTCATGACACATGAGGAAGCCTCTATAAAAATCCCAACCCCATGGGGCTTGGACAGCTTCCAGGTTGGTGATCCGGCCCGCATCCAGGAGCCCATCCAGAGCTGCCACATTAGAACAAAGGACATTCCTATCACTCAGGAAATTCCAAGGGTTTTAGGAGCCCTGTGTCAGGGACTGGTCAAAGACCAAATATCTAAACAAAAGATGCTCCTGGCGCTTTTATCACTTAGGAAATGCCACGGGTTTTAGGAGCTCTGTGCCGGGAACCGAGTGCAGAGATCAATGTACATACTTTCTATTCTTTCACAAGGAGGCAGATACAGAAAGACAAGAAACAGATACACAAGGAGAAGAAGGCCATGTGATGACTGAGACAGAGATTGGACTGAGGCAACTACAAGCCAGGACCTCCAAGGACTGATGCCACCGCCAGAAGCTAGGAGGATGCAGGGAAGGATTCTTCCCCAGAGCCTTCAGAGGGAGCGTGGCCCTGCTGACACTTGAATTTCAGACTTCCAGCCTCCAGAACCCAAAGAGAATACATTTCTGTTGTTTCAAGCCACCCAGTTTGTGGTAATTTGTCACGGCAGCCCCAGGAAACTCATACACTGTTAAAAACATGTCTTTAAGTGATGTGATTTATGCCTATTCCCATATTTGGACAAAGAAATGAAATCGTATGGTATGACCGAGCCATGTGAATCTTTTGCAGTGGGTGGCATCCTTGGTTACATATTAGAATCCCCTGGGAGCTTTTTAAAAAAAAATCCCACTGCCCAAACTGTACCCCAGCCCAATTAAATCAGAAACTCTGAAGGTGGGATGGAAACATCTGTGTTTTTTAACTTTCCCTGGGTAACTGCAATGTGCAGCTGAGGTCACAAGAACCACTGATCCAGGTGGTACTGCAGCTGCGTGGTTTTCTAACAAAACCATGGGCTTCTGAGTTAGCTGTGTCTTGGTTTGATTTCCGGCTACTAGCTGCGTCCTTGGGCAAGTCATTTTCAATTTACCTGATATTTACTCTTTCAAACTAAAAATGGGATTGTGAAGATTCATCTTTTGGAGGGTGTAAAATATTTAAAACTGCGAGGCTCAGAGTAGACATATGATAAATGCTACTTTCCTTTCATTCTTGCAACACAGAGAGGCAATTTAGCAGGATGCATAAGAATCCAGGCTCTGAAGCAAGACTGTGGGCTACCAAGTTCTGATTTCACCATTTACTGTATAAACCCTCTGGCACTTCTCCACGCTCAGTTTCCTTATCTGTAAAACGGGCCTCGGAGAGTCATCATGAAGTTTACGTGGGAGAGATAATAAGATAATTTGATCCAGCTAAAGCACTTAAAACAGTATCTGGCACATTTAAGCATTCAATAAATGTTAGCTCATACTATAGACATTCTCTGATAACATTCTGCACACGCCACCTTGATAACACGGGACTCCATGTGATAAATTCCAGCATGCTTCCCTTCCCGATCAGAAGCAATGTGACATATTTGAAAGAGCTGGATGAGACCAGGTGTCAGGATACTCGAGCTCTGAGCTCAGCTGAGATACACCAAGCTTCAGGACCTAGGTCAAGTCACTCTGCCCTGCTCCCCATTCCAGGATGCAGTTTAAAAGAAGGGTTTAAGGGCTTCCCTGGTGGCGCAGTGGTCGGGAGTCCGCCTGCCGATGCAGGGGACACGGGTTCGTGCCCCGGTCCGGGAGGATCCCACATGCCGCGGAGCGGCTGGGCCCGTGAGCCATGGCCGCTGAGCCTGTGCGTCCGGAGCCTGTGCTCCGCAACGGGAGAGGCCACAGCAGTGAGAGGACCGCGTACCGCAAAAAAAAAAAAAAAAAAAGAAGGGTTTAATAAGGTGATCTCTAGGGTACCTTCAAGCATAAGAAAAGGAGTGACTGTCTATATTATAAACTGATAGATGAAACTTTGAGTGCGTTCAGCAACCAACCCCAATGCTTTTACGGCATTTAAGGTTTATGCACAGAAATCTGGCATTAATAGAAAAAGAATCAAATTTCATTTTTTTGTAGCAAAGGACAGTCCTGGGATGTTTTTCTAGACGTTTCAGGCCACAGGGTACTCAAGTCCACCATGTGACATCTGATGCAGCTGGGGGAGACATCAGTCTCACTGCACTACAGTTTAAAACTTCAAAAAGAGCCCTATGTGGGAACAGAAGCAGATACAATCTCTCTAATGGGTAAGTAGGTAATACGCACCAATAGTCTAAGAACTACACAGTCGTGACGTTTCTAGGAAGCTATCCTGTGGAAACACAATTCAAATCCGCTTTTCTCATGCTTTGGGGATCAGCAATTAGACCACCTGGTCAATTCATTGAAAAGTCAGTTACATAGGGAGTCATCAACAATGGCAGAATTATACGATAAGAATTGGATTCTGTTATAATCTGAAGTGTGGATTCATTCATCAATCTTACAATGAAGGACCAAGGCCTTTCTCAGAGTCTGATCCCTGATTAGAATTCTTTGGCATCTTTCTTGCATGAACCACACCCATATGACTCATGGTCTTCATGAAGTCTGGGGTACAAACTTCAAGGTATTTGGGTATCAATATGAAAGTGGGCTCTTTCTTTAGTTTATAATTCTTTGTCTCAGATTGTTTACAGTTGCCTTTTGCCCATAACCTTATTCTATCGCAATCGTATTGTTATTTTATGGAGTCTCCCCAAAGCGTTCAGGTCTGTTTTTACACTTTTTATAGAAACAACTAACCTCTTTCTTTTTTCACTCATATTTCATAGTTTAGTATTGCAGTCAACTAAGTCACAGTAACAACTGGCATAAACAGGTTTGGGAACGAACGCAATTAGCTCTTGGTAAGTGTACATTCCAAATAGCGGGAGGAGACGAAAAGTGAAAAGTTCTCTGTACAGTCAGCACTGCAGAAGGTGTAGAAAACGTCAATGTAATCCAGTCCGTCAACTGTCAATTAAACGGAGGAGTGGTGAAGAGGTTTCTTCTATAGCCAGATATGTCATCAAAGGTTTATGTACAAAGATGTTCAGAATAGTAACTAATACAGGCAAAAAATATGGAAACAGGAACTACACATCCATATGATGAATATACATATAATATATATGTATGTGTATATATATATATACACACACAATGAAATGGTATATACTAAAACTATATTCTTTAACTATTTTATGATATGTAAACTGCTGATAACATTATCATAATGCTTATTCATTCAACAAAGATTTACTAAGCAATAGAACACTTTATAAATTTTGAGACAAAATTTGTATTTAGTATCTTTCTTATAAAATTAAAAGTGGGCCAGATCTTAGACAAATGGGACTGATGTCCTCTTGAGCCCTTCATTTATTTTCACCTTGATTTATTTGGAGCTTACGCATTTTTTTTTTTTTTTTTTTGCGGTACGCGGGCCTCTCACTGTTGTGGCCTCTCCTTTTGGGGAGCACAGGCTCCGGATGCGCAGGCTCAGCGGCCATGGCTCACGGGCCCAGCCGCTCTGCGGCACGTGGGATCTTCCTGGACGGGGCACGAACCCGTGTCCCCTGCATCGGCAGGCGGACTCTCGACCACTGCACCACCAGGGAAGCCCTAGGCATTGTTTTTAAGAAAAAAACATATGTCACATACTTTCTCTGAAAATAAAATGCATTTAACCTCCATGAAAGGAGGAAGGGTTTTTCCTCCTAGTATGGCCAAGAGAGCTTCTTGTAGACGCAACCCTCCTGCAGATAACAACTATCAACTCTGAATAAAAATATAAAACAAGACTTTGGTTCACTGGAGGATGAAGAAAAGGCAGGCAGACTCTAACAGAAGTCAGCATTTGGAAGGAAAAAAATGGCATGAGATGAAATTCCCATTTTTATAGCTTTTAGCCTGAGGGCAACTCAAAATTGTCACCACAGAAGTGGCTAAACCTGTAAAGGAAAACCCACAGTTTTGCTGGCCTGAAGAACAAAAGGACAGAGTTCAGGGCAACCAGGGTCACTGGAAAGCAAGGGGGTAATTCTGAAAAGGGTAGAATCAGACAAGCGGCACCCCAAATTCTCTAGGTAACACCTGAACCATGTAAGAGGTGGATTCAAAGTAGCTAAGCAAAGGACAAAGAATGGAGCTAAGATGTGAGCTATTCCAAGAGAAAGAGTTCACAGTCTGAGTCCAGTTAAGTTTATAGTCTGCTTTAAAAAAAAAAAGAAATCAACGTTCTTCAGAGAAATATAACAGAATTCATATGGCATTCACAATGTCCAGGATACAATCCAAAAATACACAACACAGAAGAAAGAAGAAAATGTGACCTACCTTCAAGAGAAAAAACAATACATGGAGACTAATTCCAAAATGACCTAAATATTGAAATTATAAGACAAGGATTTAAAAGCAAGGACAGAATGAAAATATGCTCTCCATGCATGTAAAGATAGGAAATGCCAACAGATAAGTAGAAACTATAAAAAAGAAATAAATGAAAATTCTAGAGCAGAGCATAAGTATACAATATACAATACATGAAATTTGAAATCCCTGTATATGCTTAACAGTATAATGGATGCGACAGAGGAATGAGTCAGTGAGCTTGAAGATAGGCCAACAGAAATTATCCAGTCTGATAAATACGAAGAAAAAAACTAGAAAAAAATTAAAAGAACCTCAGAAACCTGTGATTCAGTATCTACTATAAGTGTAATTGGTGGAATGAGGAGGAAAGAGAGAATAGGATAGAAAACATTTGAAAAAAAAATGGCAAAAGAATTTCCCAAATTTGATGAAAGACTTAAATTTTCCAATAAGAAAACCAGAGAACCTCAAGAAGAAAAACTACAAAGAAAACCACACCCAGAGCCTAAACAGTGCCTGGCACATAGTAGGTGCTCAACAAATATTTGTTAAATGAATGATTAAAAGAGGTCAAAGAATGAACCTTACTCCAATGCCAATGGGCAATCCAGAACTCTAATGCCAGTCAGCAATCCACTAGGCCACAAAAATTATACTCCCTAATGGTGATTATTCTGTAATAAAATCATTTTTAAATTCTAAAAAAAAAAAAAAAAACCACACCCAGGCTCCCATAGTCAAACAGTTCCAAATAAAAGATAAACAGAACAATCTTGAAATCAGCCAGAGAAAAATGAAACATTGCATACAGAAGAACAATTCAAATGACTTCTAGTTTATGATGACAGAAAGCCAAAATACACTAGAACAACATCTTTAAAGTTCTAAATTTTAAAAATCTTTAAAACATGTTAACTCAGAATTTTATGTCCAGTTGACTATATCCTTTCATAATTAGGACAAAATAAAAACAGTTTAGGTAAAAGATAACTGAAAATTCATTGACAGCAAATCTGTACTAGAAAATGCTATAGGTAGTTCTTCATTCTGAAGGGAACTAATACCACGTGGAAATTCAGATCTTCTGGGAAAATAATGGAAACTATTAGAAATGACGAACATGTGAAATACCTGGATAATGATAAAAATATTTTCTTACTTTGTTTAAAAATACTTATAACTGGGCTTACCTGGTGGCGCAGTGGTTGAGAGTCTGCCTGCCGATACAAGGGACACGGGTTCATGCCCCGGTCCGGGAAGATCCCACATGCCGTGGAGCGGCTGGGCCCGTGGGCCTGTGGGCCATGACCGCTGAGCCTGTGCATTCGGAGCCTGTGCTCCACAACGGGAGAGGCCACAACAGTGAGAGGCCCGTGTACCACAAAAAAAAAAAAATACTTATAACTATTTTTTTGAATGTTATTTTATTTTTTTATACAGCAGGTTCTTATTAGTTATCTATTTTATACATATTAGTGTATATATCTCAATCCCAATCTCCCAATTCATCCCAACACCACACCCCCACCACTTTCCCCACTTGGTGTCCATACGTTTGTTCTCTACATCTGTGTCTCTATTTCTGCCCTGCAAACCAGTTCATCTGTACCATTTTTCTAGATTCCACATATATGCATTAATATATGATATTTGTTTTTCTCTTTCTGACTTACTTCACTCTGTATGACAGTCTCTAGGTCCATCCACATCTCTACAAATGACCCAGTTTCATTCCTTTTTATGGCTGAGTAATATTCCATTGTATATATGTACCACATCTTCTTTATCCATTCGCCTGTTGATGGGCATTTAAGTTGCTTCCATGACCTGGCTATTGTAAATAGTGCTGCAATGAACATTGGGATGCATGTGTCTTTTTGAATTATGGTTTTCTCGGGGTATATGCCCAGTAGTGGGATTGCTGGGTCATATGGTAGTTCTATTTGTAGTTTTTTAAGGAACCTCCATACTGTTCTCCAAAGTGGCTGTTATCAATTTACATTCCCACCAACAGTGCAAGAGGGCTCCCTTTGCTCTGCACCCTCTCCAGAACACTTATAGCTATTTAAGTGAAAATTATAGCATTGTCTGGATGGCTTTATAATGTAGATATAATACATATAATAACTATAGCCTAAAGGGAAAGGAGAAGTAAATAAATGTATACAGTTGCAAAGTTTCTACATTTTACCTGGTGAGCTACAGTATTAAGACTAAATAAACTGTGGTAAGTTAAGGGTATATATTGTGATGTTTATAGAGAAATCGCTAAAAAATTCAAAGAGGAGCCAAAAACATATGGGACAGACAGAAAACCAATCATAAAATGGTAGACCTAAATCCAATTATATTTTTTAAAAAGTACATAAATGTTAATTGACTAAATACACTGATTGAAAGGCAGAGGTCATAAGAATGGATTATTAAACAAAAAAGCTGGACCTACCTTTATGCTGTCTACAGAAGAGGCACATTTTAAATATAAAGATACGAACAGAGTAATTGAGTAGAAAAATATATATCATGAAAACAGCATGAGAAGGCTAGAGTGAAGGTATGACTATCAGATAAATAGACTTCAAGAGCGGAATATTGACAGAGATAAGAAGGGATATTTCATAATGATACAAGCATAAATCCATCATAACACATAACCATCCATAAATGTATATGCGCCTAACAGCAGATCTTCAAGTATGTGAAGCAAATATCGACAGAATTAAAGAGAGAAGTAGACAATCCTACAATCATAGTTGGAGATGTTAACACCCCCTCACTCAACTATTAATAGAACAACTAAACCAAAAAAAATCAGTCAATACATAGATGATTTGAACAATACTATCAACCAACTTGACCTAACTGATATTGATAGACTACGACATCTAAAACCTAGAGAATATTCTTTCTATTCAAATGCACACTATAGATACATCAAAAGGTAAAACAGCTTCACTTGAATCATACAAAGTATAATCTTTGACCACAACGAAATTAGAAATCCATAATAAAATATTTAGAAAATCCCAAATATTTCAAAATTAAACACGATTCTAAAAACTTCATGGGCTAAGGAATAAGTCACAAAAGAAATCAGAAAATATTTGAACTGAATGATACTAGAAATGCATAGGAAAATTTGTGGGATTGACCTAGAGCAGAGCTTAGAAGGAATTTAATAGCTTTACATGCTTATAATAGTTGATAGAAAGAGAGATGTAAAATCAATGATCCAAGGTTCCAACCTAAGACACTAGGAAAAGAGGAGCAAACGAAACCCAAAGTAAGTAGATAGAAGGGAACAGTAAACATAAGAACAGAAATCAGTGCAATATAAAACAAAAAAGTACAGAACAATCAATGTAACCAAAAGCTTGTTCTCTGAAAGATAAATGTGAGTGATATACATCTAGCTATTCTGATCAAGATAATAAAGAAAGAAAGCACAAGTTAGCAATATCAAGGGCAAGACAGGGGACATCACTACAGATCCTACAGATATTAAAGAGATAATGCCAACTTTAACAAGTTTGACAATTTAGATAAAAGGGACAAATTCTTTAGAACAGAATTATCTCAATTGTCATATATCTATAAAATAAATTAATTTCTTTACCAAGCACATGCCCATCCAGATATCTTCACTAGTTAATTATGTCAACATTTAAGGAAGTAAGAGTACCAACCACATACAAATTCTTTCTTAAAATAGAGGAGGAAACACCTGGCTTGTTGTATGAGGCCACTGAGATCCTTGAATCAAAGCCTGACAGGGACATTACAAAATATAATTATGGATCAATACCACTCATGAACATAAATACAAAAATTATTAACAAAATATTAGTAAATAGAATACAGAAAAATATCAAAAAGGATAGTATATTATGAACAAAAACGGGAGAGGCCACAACAGTGAGAGGCCCGTGTACCACAAAAAAAAAAAAATACTTATAACTATTTTTTTGAATGTTATTTTATTTTTTTATACAGCAGGTTCTTATTAGTTATCTATTTTATACATATTAGTGTATATATGTCAATCCCAATCTCCCAATTCATCCCACCACCACACCCCCACCACTTTGCCCACTTGGTGTCCATACGTTTGTTCTCTACATCTGTGTCTCTATTTCTACCCTGCAAACCAGTTCATCTGTACCATTTTTCTAGATTCCACATATATGCATTAATATATGATATTTGTTTTTCTCTTTCTGACTTACTTCACTCTGTATGACAGTCTCTAGGTCCATCCACATCTCTACAAATGACCCAGTTTCATTCCTTTTTATGGCTGAGTAATATTCCATTGTATATATGTACCACATCTTCTTTATCCATTCGTCTGTTGATGGGCATTTAAGTTGCTTCCATGACCTGGCTATTGTAAATAGTGCTGCAATGAGCATTGGGGTGCATGTGTCTTTTTGAATTATGGTTTTCTCTGGGTATATGCCCAGTAGTGGGATTGCTGGGTCATATGGTAGTTCTATTTGTAGTTTTTTAGGGAACCTCCATACTGTTCTCCAAAGTGGCTGTTATCAATTTACATTCCCACCAACAGTGCAAGAGGGCTCCCTTTGCTCTGCACCCTCTCCAGAACACTTATAGCTATTTAAGTGAAAATTATAGCATTGTCTGGATGGCTTTATAATGTAGATATAATACATATAATAACTATAGCCTAAAGGGAAAGGAGAAGTAAATAAATGTATACAGTTGCAAAGTTTCTACATTTTACCTGGTGAGCTACAGTATTAAGACTAAATAAACTGTGGTAAGTTAAGGGTATATATTGTGATGTTTATAGAGAAATCGCTAAAAAATTCAAAGAGGAGCCAGAAACATATGGGACAGACAGAAAACCAATCATAAAATGGTAGACCTAAATCCAATTATATTTTTTAAAAAGTACATAAATGTTAATTGACTAAATACACTGATTGAAAGGCAGAGGTCATAAGAATGGATTATTAAACAAAAAAGCTGGACCTACCTTTATGCTGTCTACAGAAGAGGCACATTTTAAATATAAAGATACGAACAGAGTAATTGAGTAGAAAAATATATATCATGAAAACAGCATGAGAAGGCTAGAGTGAAGGTATGACTATCAGATAAATAGACTTCAAGAGCGGAATATTGACAGAGATAAGAAGGGATATTTCATAATGATACAAGCATAAATCCATCATAACACATAACCATCCATAAATGTATATGCGCCTAACAGCAGATCTTCAAGTATGTGAAGCAAATATCGACAGAATTAAAGAGAGAAGTAGACAATCCTACAATCATAGTTGGAGATGTTAACACCCCCTCACTCAACTATTAATAGAACAACTAAACCAAAAAAAATCAGTCAATACATAGATGATTTGAACAATACTATCAACCAACTTGACCTAACTGATATTGATAGACTACGACATCTAAAACCTAGAGAATATTCTTTCTATTCAAATGCACACTATAGATACATCAAAAGGTAAAACAGCTTCACTTGAATCATACAAAGTATAATCTTTGACCACAACGAAATTAGAAATCCATAATAAAATATTTAGAAAATCCCAAATATTTCAAAATTAAACACGATTCTAAAAACTTCATGGGCTAAGGAATAAGTCACAAAAGAAATCAGAAAATATTTGAACTGAATGATACTAGAAATGCATAGGAAAATTTGTGGGATTGACCTAGAGCAGAGCTTAGAAGGAATTTAATAGCTTTACATGCTTATAATAGTTGATAGAAAGAGAGATGTAAAATCAATGATCCAAGGTTCCAACCTAAGACACTAGGAAAAGAGGAGCAAACGAAACCCAAAGTAAGTAGATAGAAGGGAACAGTAAACATAAGAACAGAAATCAGTGCAATATAAAACAAAAAAGTACAGAACAATCAATGTAACCAAAAGCTTGTTCTCTGAAAGATAAATGTGAGTGATATACATCTAGCTATTCTGATCAAGATAATAAAGAAAGAAAGCACAAGTTAGCAATATCAAGGGCAAGACAGGGGACATCACTACAGATCCTACAGATATTAAAGAGATAATGCCAACTTTAACAAGTTTGACAATTTAGATAAAAGGGACAAATTCTTTAGAACAGAATTATCTCAATTGTCATATATCTATAAAATAAATTAATTTCTTTACCAAGCACATGCCCATCCAGATATCTTCACTAGTTAATTATGTCAACATTTAAGGAAGTAAGAGTACCAACCACATACAAATTCTTTCTTAAAATAGAGGAGGAAACACCTGGCTTGTTGTATGAGGCCACTGAGATCCTTGAATCAAAGCCTGACAGGGACATTACAAAATATAATTATGGATCAATACCACTCATGAACATAAATACAAAAATTATTAACAAAATATTAGTAAATAGAATACAGAAAAATATCAAAAAGGATAGTATATTATGAACAAGTAGGGGTTACCACAGAAATTTAAGTTTGAATTAACATTCAAAAATCAAGCAATGTAATTCACAGTATTAACGGACTAAAGGAGATAAACCACACGATCATTTTAATAAATGCATAAAAAGCATTTAACACAACTCACAACTCATTCATGATAAAAACTAGAAACAACATCAGACATATAACTAATACAATATCTAATGATGAAAGACTGAAATTGCCCCTACTAACGTTGGAAACAAGGTGAGAATGGACATTCTTCCTCAGCATTGCACTGGAGGTGCTAGCCAGTACAACAAGCCAATAGAAATAAATAAAACTTAAACAAATAAATGTCATCCAGGCTGGAAAGGAAGAAGTAAAAATGTCTCTATTTTCAGATGACATGATTGTTTACATAGAAAATCTGAAGGAATCAACAAAACAACTACCAGATTAGTAGTTGGTGAATTTAGCAAGGTCAAAGGCTAGAAGGTAAACTTACAAAAGTCAATTGCAGCAAACAATTGAAAAAATTTTTAAATAATTTCACTTATCATATCATTTTTAAAAAGCATGAAATACTTAGGGATAAATTTAACAAAGTAGGTGCAAGACCAGTACACAGACAACCACAAAACATTTTGAGAGAAACTGAAGAAGGCATACATAAATGGAGAGATATACCATGATAATGGATCAAAAGATTAACCATTATTAAGATGTCAATTCTGGCCAAACTGATCTCTAGGTTCAAAGAGATCTCAGTTACAACGCCAGTGCCTTTTTTTGGTAGAAATTGATCAGCATATTCTAAAGTGTATACGGAAATGCAAAGGACCTACAACTGCACTGCACACGATGGTAGTTACTAACCATGTGTGGCTTCTTAAATTTATATTTACATTAATTAATACTGAATAAAATTAAAAATTGAGTTCCTCGGTTGCACTAACCATACTTCAAGGGCTGAATACTCACATATGGTTAGTGGTTACCTTTCTTAAACAGTGCAGGCATATATTTTTATCATTGCATGAAGCTCTATTGGACAGCACTGACCTTGAATAGCCAAAGCAACCTTGAGAAAACCTCTAACAAAATTAGAGGACATACTACCTGACTTCAAAACTTACTATAAGCTACAGTAATTCAGAAATTGTGGTATTTGCATAGGAAAACACAGGAGAATATGCTCACGGCTTGAGGATAGGCAAAGGCTTTTTAAACAAGTCACATAATGCAGTAGCCATTAAAAAATCATGAAAACTAAATGTTTCTGCTTATCAAAAGGTGTCATAAGGAAAATTAATAGGCAAGCCACCATATGAGAAAAACTATGTGCAAAACAAACATCAGATACAGGACTGGCATCCGGGGTATACAAAGAACCCCTACAACTTAGCAAGTATAATAAAAGCACAAACAGTCCCTCTCCTCAAAAAGGGGGGCAAATAATTTAAAAAGAGACTTTTCAAAAGAAGATACGATGGCCAATAAGCACAAGAAAAAGTACACAACGTTGTTAGAGATCAGGGACACGTAAGTTAAAACCACAACGATATACCACTACACATCTCCTAGAGTAGCAAAAATTAAAAAGAATGAAAACATCAAACGTTGGTGAGGATTCAGTGCAACGGGAACTCATATATTGTTGGTGAGAATGAGCCACTACTCGTAGTGGCTGTAATGAGACAGCCACTTAGGAAAAATATCAATACCTGGAAGTTTCTTATAAAAGTAACCATACGCCTATCCTCTGACTTAGCAACTCCACAACTAGGTAGTTACCTAAGGGAAATAAAAACATGTTCATTCACAAAAAGACTTATTCAAAAAGTGTTTATAGCAGGTTTACTCACAATCACCTAAAACTAGCAACTGTTCCTGTGTCCATCAACTGAAAAATGGTTAAACAAATCGTGATATATTCACAGAACAGAATAACAGGCAACAACAAAAAGGACCAACTACTGACACACACAACAATGTGGGATAAACCGCAAAAATATTGCGCTGAGTGAAAGAAACCGAACAAAAAAGAGAGCCTACACAGTAGGATTCCATTTACATGAAATTGTAGGGCAGGCGACATTAATCTATAGTGTAAAAAGCATCAGAAGGGTTTTTTTGCCTCTGGGGGGTTTGAGAGTCCGGGGACGGATGGGGAATCAGCATGAGGAAATTTTCTAGGGTAATGATAATGTTCTCTATCTGGGCAGAAGTTTGGATTGCAGAGTATGAACGTGTCAAAACTCAGTGTATTTGTTTTCTACCGAGTCATAAGAAATGACCATAAACTGGAGGATTAAAACCACACATGTATTAACTCGTAGTTTTGTTAGTCAGAAGTCCACATGAGACTTAACTGGGTCCTCTTCTCAGGATCTCACGAGGCTGCAATCAATGTGACAGCCAGGCTGTGTTCTCATCTGAAGGTCTGACTGGGAATCTACTCCCAAGCTCATCAGGGTTGCTGCCAGAGCTCATTTCCTTGCAGCTGTTAGTCCAAGAGCCCCAGCTTTTGCTGGCTATCATCGGCAGACTGCTTTCAGGTCCTGGATCCCCTCCACAGCCCCTCGTCATGTAGGATTCTCCAACATGGCCGCTTATTTCATCATGTTCCTGAGAAGAGTCTCTGGTCCTCTCTGCTAGCAAGACGGAGACGCTGAGGGCCAACCTGTTTACGCCTTCTAGAGGTCCTCTGGTTTGATGGAGAGGATCTGTGAGGCATACCCCTTCCAAAAATCCCTTCATTGGGCTGAATTTTCTGACCTTTTGATCTTTCATGTTTTAGCAAAAGGTTACGTAGTCACAACTTCAGATTTTTCTCTAGACCACACTGTCTTAATTTGAGCACCTGCTGTCCTCTGGAAAGGCTTAGAATTTTCAAAACTCACCCAGTCCTACTCCCTTTTTGTTTAACAGTTCTTCCATCCATTAAGCAGTCTCTTTCCTTTCACACTTTACTATATGTGTTTCCCAGCGGAAACCAAGGAATACCTTCAATACTTTGCTCGGATTGTCCTTGGCGACATAACCAAGTTCTTCGCCTACAAGTCCTGCTTTCCACACCAGCATGGGAGATAGTATCACTTAACTTTCTGCTACTCCATGTCAAGGACTCTCCCTTCCTCCAGTTTCCAGGCACATATTGCCCACTTCCTATGAGCTGGCACCAGCGGTCTCCCTGAAACCCAGATTTCTACTATTCACAGTCTTTTCAGGAAGACTTGGGCTTTGTCTGTCATGCTCCTCCGCCCACCGGTGAGCTCCTAAACCACTGCACATTTTCAGGTATCTGTTACAACAGCACCCCACCTCCAGGTACTAATACCTGTATTTGTTTTCAACGCTGCAAAACAATTTCCAACAAACTCAGCAACTTAACACACATAAACTATCTCATAGTCTCTGTAGGTCAGAATTCCGGGCATGACTTAGCTAGGTCCTCTGTTCAGGGTCTTATAAGACCCCGTTTTGCTCATGCAGAGGTTCAACTGAGGAAGAAAGTACTTCCAGGTTCACGCCCACAGCGGGCTGGAGAACTGTTTCCTTGCTGTGCGGCTGAGGGCCCAGGCTTTTTGCGGGCTCTCAGTTCCTAGATGCCACCCCTAGTTCTTTGTCACGTGAGCTTCTCCAATATGGTCACTTACTTCATCAAGCCCACCAGAAGTCTCTAGGTCCAGCCTATTAGAATTCTGGAGCCTTAAATCATATAACAAGCACAGGAGTGACATCCTAACATCTTTGCCATTTACCGTTGATTACAAGCAAGTTACAGGGGACTATGCAGGGTGTGAGTACCAGGTGAGTATCATCAGGGGTCACCTCAGTGTATATCCACCACACTCAGGGAATGAGCACTCGAGATTCGGGACTTTTACATCGAAAGGAAACATAGATTGAACTCTAGAGGTGCATGCTAGATTGCTGAGATGCGTCAATGAAGTAAGATGGGTTGATGGGAGAGAGGAATAGCTAAATGGATAAATACACAAGAAAGCAAGTATAGGAAAACGTTAATAGCCAAATCTAGGGGTGGGTACATGAGTGTTCACTGAAAAAGTTTGCTGTACATTGGAAATTTTCACAATATTAGAAAAATAAATGTATACATACTACAAAGAGCATAGACATGGCAGTTATCATTGAGTAAGGAGAATGAAGAGCATCTATTTCTTTATACTTTTCAGCATTTTTTCACTTTACTACGATAAGCATGAATTTTGTGTATCATCAGGAGTTGGGAAAATTTATTTAATTTATAAGTAACTAATGGATCAAGCCAAAGCTCTCTCCAGCCCAGCACTGGGTCTCTTAACAGCATCACTGCCATCCCAGACATCAGTCTCCACAAGACTGGGATGTGACACCCCACCCCAAACAACCTTGAGCTTCCCTAAGAGCCAGCTATGGATTGATCATCCATGAATTCATCTAAAACCTCTGAAGTCTCATGCTTTCAGAGTGCGTCATCCCTTGGGCCTCACAGCTGCATAATACCACCAGAAGTTAGGTACGACTGTTCTTCCTTTTCTATGTCCTGAAACTGTCTTAGTTCTCTCTAGTTCTAATATTTGTGAATTTGGTAAATAAATCTAAGTCCATCTAATCTTGGTGATTCATTTCTGCCATAAAAACAAACACTCTGTAAAACTGGAGTGCTTAGGGCTAAATAAACAAATTCCCTAGCAGTACCTATTAGTGTCATGCTTTGTAGGTAAATTAATTAGTCAGTATTATTTAAACCACGTCATATCACAGCCAAAAGAAACAACAGATGTTTGAGGAATGAAGCGACTGGTGTATACAGGCCTAGACATCACCTTTTTCATTTTCTTTTTTACAAGAGGAAATGGTTCTGTCCAGCCAAGCACATTATTAAGGCATTCACATTTAATAAGTGGGTCCTGACAAATGGAAGAAAGCTTCAAGGCTACTGACTGGATGTTAATGGATTCTCTATGCTTTCCCCCAAATCATTTGATCTCCAAGAATTAGTTACTTCCTCTGTGTTAAGTCTGTGCTAGAGGCAAGAATATAGAAAAGGAGAGAGAGTAAATACACAAAATCATTAACAAATAATACAATACAGTACATAACATGCTAAAATAACTTACAATTTAACTCAGCATTTGTTAAGCTAGACACTGGAAGCACAAATTAAGATATTACTCCTGCCTTAAAGAGCTCGTGGCGCTAAGCAGGATGTAGCAGGGATGCAGGCCGTCACTAACTGTTTGCTAAACTGAATCAGACCTAGAAAAGTCAATGAGTTTACGGAGATGGTAAAAATTAGTGGTCAAGAAAGCTAAGATCCTTAAATGATGAGTTGGGTTCGGATAGGCATAAATAAAACAAAAGAAGAGCCTTAAATATCATCTTTAATGTGGGAAAAAACAACAGCAACGACAATGATATTGTTTGAGGTTTTAACAATAACCTGGCTGCCCCTGGGATGGAGAATAAACTCACACTATAGCATGAGGCTTTGTGGGGGATAATGTCTCTTAGGATGTGGCAAACAGGATAAGGATAAAGGATAAGTAAACCATCAACAATTTCTACACTCTCAACCAGTGTTCTCAGTGAAAGTCTGGGGGGCATTGTGGAAAAGTAGGGGGGAACAATTTTGCAAACAATGTTGCTTGAGAGGGGCTATTTGAATTTTTAACAATGCTGTTGATATAAAATGGACATACGATAAGCTGCACAATTTGAGATATATAGATATACATAGATATGCACACACACACACACACACACACACCTGTGAAACCATCACCACAATCAAGATAATAAAAATATTCATCACACCCCCCCCGCCCCACGAAAGTTGCCTTGTGTCCCTCTGTAATGCCTCTGCGCCACCCCTCTCTTCCACCATCCTTAGGCAACCACTAATCTGCTTTCTGTCGCTGTAGATTGGTTTGTATTTTCTAGAACTTCACGTAAATGAACTCATACTATATGTACTCTGCCTGGCTTCTTTCACTCAGTATAATTAACCTGAAATTCATCCGTGTTGTAGCACGTGTTAATAGTCCATTTCTATCTATTGATGTGTAGTATGCATGGATATACCACAGTTCATCCATTCACCTATGAAGAGACATTTGGGTTGTTTCTAAATAAAGGCAATCACAAATAAAGCTGCTATGAACATTTGTGTACAAGTCTTTGCATGGACATATGTCCATACAGATGTCATTTCTCTTGGGTGGAGTGGAACAGCTGTCTAACTGTTTCCTTTCCAAAGTGGCTTCCTCATTTTACATTCCCACTTGCCGTGTATGAGAGTTCCAGATGTTCCACATCCGTGCCAACACTTGCTATGGTCAGTCTTTCAAATTTATCCATTTTAACAGATGTGTAGTGGTAGCTTATTATGTTTTTAATTTACAGTTCCCTAATGACTAATGATGTTGAGTATCTTTTCATGTCCTTATTTGCCATCCATATCTTCTTTAGTCAAGTATCTGTTCCTGTGCTTGCCTAATTTTTAATTAGATTATTTGTTTTCTTATCACTGAGTTTTTAAAATACTTTATACATTCTGGATACATCTTTTATCAGATACATGATTTACAAACACTTTCTCCAGCCTTCTCATCCTCCTAAAAATGTCTCTTGAAGAGCACAAGTATTTAATTTGGATGAAATCCAATTTATCAATTTGTTCTTTGATGGATCATGCTTTTGTTGTTGGATCTAAGGAATCTTTGCCTAATCCAAGGTCACAAAAGTTTTCTCCTACTTTTTATCTACAAATTCTATAGTTTTACTTTTATGATTAGGACTAGGATCCACTGTGAGTTAATTTTTTGTACATGCTTGTATCCAAGTCCTAGCACCAACTGTTGAAAAGATTATCCTTTCTCCACTGACAGGCCTTTGAAACTTTGTGGAGTTTTCCATATGTGGGTTTATTTCTAAACTGTATTCTTTTCCACTGATGTATTTGTCTATTTTTTTTTTTTTTTTTGCAGTACGCAGGCCTCTCACTGTTGTGGCCTCTCCCGTTGCGGAGCACAGGCTCCGGACGCGCAGGCTCAGTGGCCATGGCTCACGGGCCCAGCCGCTCCACGGCATGTGGGATCCTCCCAGACCAGGGCACGAACCCGCGTCCCCTGCATCGACAGGCGGACTCTCAACCCCCTGCGCCACCAGGGAAGCCCCGTATTTGTCTATTTTTAAGCCAATACTGCACTGCCTTCATTGCTGTCATTTTATAATATCTTGAAATCAAATAATGTTTATCTTCATTTTCAAAGTCATTTTGGCTATTCTAGGCCCTTTACATTTCCATAGGAATCTTAGGATCAGTTTGTCAAGTGCTAGAAAAGAACTTGCTGAGATTTTTTTGATTGGGATTGCATTTAATCCAAAAAGCAATTTTGGGAGAATTCAAAGGTGAATGATTGAGTCTTCTGACCCATGGATAGTGTATGTCTCCATTCCTTTAAGTCTTCCTTGATGTCTTTCAGCAATGTTGCAGTTTTTGGTATACAGAACCTGCACATCTTTTGTCAAATTTATCCTTAATATGTTTCATATTTTTCATGCTATTATAAAAATATTTCTAAATTTTGACTTTTGAGTTTTCATTGTTAATAGATAGAAATACAATTGATTATTACGTATTTATTTTGTATCCTTACAACCTTACTAAACTAACTTATTAGTTCTAGGAACTTTTTTGTAGATCCCATCAGATTTTTAAGGGACAATCACATCATTTGTCAGTAAGATCAGTTTTACTTCTTCTTTTCCAAACTGGTTGCCTTTTATTTAATTTTCTTCCCTGACTGCCCTGGCTAGAGCTCCAGTACAAGAATGAATAGAAGTAGTGAATAGAACGCATCCTTGTCTTGTTCCTGATCTTATAGTAAAAGCATTCAGTTTTCGAAGCTGAAGGTTTTTTGCAGATGCCCTATATAACACTGAGGAAACCCCTTCAATTCCTAGATTGCCGAGAATTTTTGTAAGGAATGGATATTGAACTTTGTTAAATGCTTTTTGAAAAGAGAGGAGGAGGGCCTCTACCGAAATGACCATGTGTGTTTTCTTTCTCAGTTGTTAATATAATGTATTACATTGATTGATTTTCTAAGTTTAAATCAAACAATGCATTCCTGGGATAAACCACACAGTGGTCATGATGTGTTATCCTTTTCACATAGTGTTTGAACAATTCGCTAAACTTTTGTTTAGAATTTTTGCATCTATGTTCATAAAGGATGTTGGTCTATAATTCTCTTTTTTTGTAATGTCTTTTTCTTGTGTACGGGCCTCGTAAAATGAGTTGGGAAGTAGCCCTTCCCTTCCCATTTTTAAAAAAATGTTTGTGTAAAACTGGTATCATTTCTTCTTTAAATGTTTGGTAGAATTGACCAGTAAAACCATTTCAGCTTGACATTTTCTTCGTGGAAAGGTACTTAACTACAAATTCAATGTCTATAATAGATCATAGGGTTAGTTAATTAACGAGTGAACACTGGTAATTGGTGTCTTTCAGAGTATTTGTTCATTTCATCAAGTTGCAAGTTTATTGGCATAAAGTTTTTCACATTAGTCTCTTCTTATATTTTAAATGACTGTACAATCTATAATGATGTCACCTCACGTATTTCTGATGTTGGTTATGGTTTCTTCTCTCTTCTTTGCCTCGTCAGTCTGCGTCATGGCTTATCAGTTTTATCGGTTTATTCAAAGAACTAGCTTTTGGTTTTATTGATTTTCTCTATTGTCTTTTGCAGTCTTTTTTGTTGATTCCCATTCTGATTTTTTTATTTCCTTTTTTCTACTTAATTTCACCTTCTTTTTCATGTTTCTTAAGGCAAAAACTGACGTCACTTGTTTGAGATCTTCCTTCTTCTCTAAGACAGAAGTTTCATGCAACATTTCCCCTTTGCTACTTGATTAGTGGCGTCCCCACAAATTCTGATATGCAGTATTTTAATTTTACTTGAGTTCAAAATACTTTCTAAGTTCCATTTTTATTTTTTCTTTGCCTCATGAGTTATTCAAAAGTGTGTTATTTCGTTTCCAAATATTTGGGCACTATCCAGGCGTCCTTCTGTTGCTGACTTCTAACACTCTTCATTAATTTGAAGCTTCTTTAATTTATTGATACTTGTTTATGGCCCAGAACATGACCTACCTTGGTAAATATGTCCAATTCAAAGAACGCACATTCTTGTATTTTTGGATGGAATGTTCTATAAATGTCAATGAGGTCAAGTCGTCCAAGTCTTATCAATTATTTAGAAAGGTGTATTGAAATCCTTGACCATAATTGTGGGTTTTTCTATTTCTCCTTGTGGGTCTATCAGATGTTGCTTCATTTGTTTTGAGTCCTGTTATTAGGTGCATAAATTGTTAAGATGTCCTCTTGCTGAACTGACTTCCTTCACTGTGAAATGACCTTCTTTATCCCTAGTAATAGTCTTTACTCTGAAATCTACTTTGTCTGACATTAATATAGCCACTCCAATTTTTTTATTATTATTATCACGGTAAACCTTTTTCCATCTCTTTGTATTTTCATCTTTAAGGTGTATTTTGTTGCATTTTATTTTTTGTAGGTAGCATAGAGTATTGCTTTTTAAATCCAATCTAACGATCTCTGCCTTTTAATGGGGGACATTTTCACCACTTACATTTTATGTGATTATTGGTATGGCTAGTTTAAATCTATAGACTTATTTGTGTTCTATTCATTTCATCTAGTCTTTGTTCTTTTTTCCTTATTTTTTCTCTCATTTTGAGTTAATTGTATTTTTTTGTACTTCTATGTTATCTCTTCTGTTAGCTTATGTCTTTGTTTTGCTACGCTAGCCATGGCTTAGGGACTTATAGTACACTTTACTTACCACTACCTTCAGCAGATATTATATGACTCTGCACAGAGAATATGAACCTTAAAATAGTGAACTTCCATTCTTCCCCTCTTGACCTTTATGCTATTGTTGTCATGCATTTTACTTTTACATGTGGTATAAAACACTACATTATTATTTTTTAAAAGTCAGCTATCTTTCAAAGAGATCTAAATAATAAGAAAACTATCTTAAATATATGCCCATGTAGTTAGCATTTCCAGTGCTATTCGTTCCCATTTGTAATCCATATTTCTATATGGTATCGATAGCCTTCTGCCTGAAAGGCTTCTTGTAAACTTTCTTGCAATGCAGGTCTATTGGTGATGAATTCTTTCAGTTTTTGAATGTCTTTATATTTATCTGACTTTAGAATGGAACTAGACATATACCCAGGCAAAACTATAATTCGAAAAGATACGTGCACCCTATGTTCATAGCAGCACTATTTACAGTAGCCAAGACATGGAAACAACCTAAATGTCCATCGACAGATGAATGGATAGAGATGTGGTATGTATGTATGTGTATGTGTGTGTGTTTGTGTGTGTATTTATATATATATAAATATATATATATTAAAAAAATATATATATATATACATATGATGGAATACTACTCAGCCATAAAAAAGAATGAAATAATGCCATTTGCAGCAACTATGGATGGACCTTGAGATTATCATACTAAGCAAAGTAAGTCAGAAAGAGAAAGACAAACACCATATGATATCACTTATATGTGGAATCTAAAATATGGCACAAAGGAACATATCTACCAAACAGAAACAGACTCACAGATACAAGGGTTGGGAATTAGGGATTAGCAGAGGCAAACTAGTATGTATAGGATGGATAAACGACAAGGTCCTACTGTGTAGCACGGGGAACTATATTCAATATCCTGTGATAAACCATAACACTAAAGACTATGAAAAAGGATCTACAGATGTGTAACTGAATCACTGCTGTACAGCAGAAATGAACACAACACTGTAAATAAACGATACTTCAATAAAAATTTTTAGTAATAAAATATAATTATTCTAAGCAAAAATATAAAAATTTAAATTTAAAAAAGGATGTAACTAAAATCAAAACTTTATAATTCTATGGATGAACGCAAAGGGTTTGGGGGGTACAGTTTTAATGTAAAATTAATTCTCTGAGAATCTGACTGCTATGTCAATACAGGTAAAATACTGCTTTTTGGTTTTCTGAACTCAGCCAAGAATTGATCGCCATTTCAGGAATCACATTACAATGGCAACGCCCTCGTGGTTTGTGCCTCACCCCCACTCTAGCAGCCTGCACGTGAAGCAGATGAGTCCGTGGCGATTCCAGGTAACTTCTACTGCAGCACTGTAGCTTCAAGGGTAGCTGACCTCTAGCATTTGCACATCATTTGCTGACTTTCCTATTTCTCCTTTTGTATTACGGTTAAGGTATTAACGTTTTCCTTTTTAATTTTATGCAGAGTAGTTCATATAACCTATGACTTTCAAAGCAGACAAAGAATGAGTATCGGTTGTCTGTTGGTGCATAGAAACTATATGGTATCAATGGCTTTAAACAAGAATCACCTCTTGCTCATGGTTCTGCGGATTGGCAATTCGGGGAGGGCCCAGCTGGGATGGCTCCCCTCTGCTCCACAGCACGCTGGCAGAGCGCACTTTGCCTTTGGAACCAGTTGCCCAATCAGCCCGGGACTGGAGGTCATGATGGCCACGTGTCTGGCAGTTGGCTAGGACTGTCAGCCTGAGCACCTAGCTCTCCTTCCTGTGGCCTCTCCAGGTGGCTAGCTCAGGCTTCCTCACACGGTCACTTGATTCCAAGAGGGAGGAGGTAGAAGCTGCAAAGCCTTTTGAAGCCTCGGCTCTGAAATCACCCAGTATCATTTCCACGGCATGCTATTGGTCATAGTTTGTCACAAGACCAGCCAGGATGCAAGGGGGTAGAATAACAGACACAACTTCTTGATGAGAGGAGCGGTAACACCACGTTGCAAAGGGACAGCCTTCACGGATGGAGGGAATTTGAGCCATATTTTGTAACTTACCACAGAGCATTACAAAATATGTGTTATAAAAGGGACCTCAGGTCTGTTACCATGGAGAACCACTGCTGTAAACAACATTTTCTCCATTTCACCCCTCACCTGTCCCAAAGGACACACACCCTTTCTCAATTCCTCCTGAAAACAAATAAGAAAAAATTCTCTGTGTCCTCAAAAGACCCTTACCTCCGCTGATGATGGCAATGGTCTGCTAAGGAACAGGGCAACATTTGTCTGCACCAGTTAGCGTTCTGCATTGAGCACTTCTTAACCTGTCAAAAAGACACAAAGTTAAATGGGGATTAGGTCATTACCTTTCTCTTGCTTTGTTTGCTTTTTCTAGAAATAGATGAGCCAGGACCCTGATAGCCTATAGCAAATCTTCACGTAAGGGGTCTTTATTATTGGATGGCTGGAAAATTAATTTGAGAACTGAAAAATTGATTAGATAAATGACACAATTCTGTTGCACTGGGTGCCACACAGACTGGACCCTGACATTCAGCCAGCGGTACCCCCAGATCCTTCCTCCTGCATTAGGGAAGGCCAGAGACTGGCGCCCAGGGCAGCAAAGGGCCTGGTCAATGAACACAATGCATGACCCAAAGGATGGGTTTGGTCTGGGGACGTTCTGCACATTGTGTGCCATGCTATGAGCAGCTGTAGAACTTTGAACTCCTCCAAAAGGACACACTGACCAGACCCAGATTTTCCTAGCCTGGCCTTTCCTGATACAATTTTCTCACAGCCGTGGGTTACAGTACACACAACAAGAGTGGGTACCGATCACAATGAAAAACAACAGACATCACGCTCAGAGAGCACAAAGTCTCAGTGGTTTAACTTATTTATGCCCAGGGTGGGAGGGCTGGGCATGCCGAGAGTCAGGGTATTTTCTTTTCATTCAGGAAAGTTCCCCTCCCGCTACTGTAATGCCAACAGTCATTTCTGTTCCCATTCACTCCTAGGAAGCCTCTCCTCGACTGCCTCCCGACAGGTCCTAGATGGGCAAACTGACTTCAAACCCACACGGAGCCTGCAAAATACTGAACAAAGGCAAGTTCATGATCCGTAGTAACCTTGGTGCTCCCGACAACACCTGCTGGCCAAGCAAGCATGCCAACCAACCAGAGGCCTGGGGACAGTCTTCCTCGAGACGGCAATCCCATTTGGCTGAACTAGGGCACAACCTATTCCAAGAAATAAGTGTGAAATCCTACCAGGCAACAGACAACGGATATGCTTTTTTGCCGGATTCCACGTAAGAGGTGGTGCTCGTGGCCTACAAAAGCTGAAATGGTGGCATACAATTATGTAAAAAAGAAGTAGAGACCCCACCCAC
>NW_020172178.1:7483061-7505453 GCF_003031525.2 Neophocaena asiaeorientalis asiaeorientalis
GAAAACTCCAAATCCTTGGATCTTCCATTGGAATTAACTTAGGGAACAATTAGGCCTCATTTCATCCTCCAAGAGTGGGGACCTCTATTAGGGAATCAGAGCTCCATGCAGCAGACCTGGCTAGTGACCCACCCAAAGGCCTTCACCAGGACAGTGTGCCTGTCTCAGCTCCCTGAGTGTTCGGTACTCCTGCCGTCTCCTTCACAGGGTTTCCTCTCTCCACCCCGCAGGAGCCATGCCCCTGAGAGGCAATGCCCCTCCCACAGGGCAGTCCAAAGACAGAGGATACAAGAGCCCTCACTGAGCAGGGATGCTCCCCCAGATGTTAAAGAGAACCACACAGCTGCCCTCGTGCTGTTAGCTTTTCATGCGTCACGGCGAATGTGTTTACTATTCCACTTGGCGGTGACTTTAAAGATCGGAGCGCCCTAACGTTTAATGTTTGCTGAATATTCCCTAGGGCAGGAACTTCCCAGTTTTTTGACGACCACCCAAAATAAATAAGTATACTATTCATGGTAATCTAGTACATACATGCACGCGTGTGGGGGGGTGTGTATTCATCGGAGACATACATTCACGACACAGTATTTACCTTTACTACTACTGTTTTCCATTGTATTTTTAAAATGTTGGTCACAACTCACTAACCTGGCTTTACTAAACCCCTGGTGTGTGTGATACACAGTTTGAGAGTCACTGCCCTGCAACTCCTAGCAAAGTGCCTCATACATCAGAGGCACTTAAGAATATTTGATGAGTGATTTAGTGATTGGCTGGTTATGAGAATGTCCAAGTCACACTCTGGAAGGGCCTGGATCTTTGGCTCTGGGTCACTGGACTTAGTGGCAAGTTATATGATTTACCTCCACAGATGGTGAGGTCTCTCAAAGGGGCCCAGGGAGGAGGGGGAATCGATCCAAAGGTACCACACTGATGGTGTGTTTATCCAAGTCCTTGGGCTCCTAAACACATCCTGTAATTTTAGAAATATTTAAATGATAGACAACTTTAAGAGGACAAGCAATGACCGGAGATTAGCTCAAAGGGTGACCTCCAGAAAACAACTGCCAAGAAAGGCTTAAAATGAAAAAAATGGGAACCATGAATGAAAGCAGAAAAATCAAAAATAATAATAAGAAAAATGAAAAACAGCAAGGTACTTTGGAGAGCATTTGGTATTATCTTACTGTAAGATTTTGGACTGCCCAAGCCTCAATCTGCAAAGCACTCTTTCTCTCTGTGGGTTTCTGTAGAAGATATACAGGGAATCTCAGGCTCCTACCAAATATAAAGCAATAAGGTGGTGTGCTATTCTAGGTATTGGTTTTCCAAAGATTCTAAAGGAAAAAATATTCCCCACAGAGGAGGGCAGCAGGGAGCGCCGTGTGCTGGGCCCCGCCGGCGTGCCTGTGGATGCCGTGGGGCACAGCAGCCCCGGCCTTTGGTCCTGCTCACCCTGGCTGACCACCCCACTGGCATCCACACTGCATCAGTGTCCAGTGCCCTGGCCCGGGGACAAACCTAACCCCTGAGCATCTCTGGCTCTGCCCTTCCTTCATCCCAGTCCCCACAAAGACTCAATTTGACTTTGACCTATTTGTAGCTACGACTTACTGCAAAGGGTCCGTGAACTTGACTGGGGGAAAAAAAATAGAATATCTTTATTTTCACTACTCGCTAACAGATATTTATAACACTCCCGTCAACTGTGAACTTAGGCATAATCTCGGTATAATGCATCAGCAGTTCCTGTGACTTGGCCGGCAACAGCAATCACACATGTTTCCTTATCACACCAAACTTGCTGCAAGTATCTCAAACACCACTTATACTCATTGCTACTCTGAAACTATGGTAGCTGTTCGATTTAGTGGTTCTTATTTAAAATATTGATAAAGAAGCACATGTATTGCTACATCACAAGTTTGGCTTTTAATACATTGTAACTTTATTTCAATAGAATGGGTTCCCTCTGTAAGTCTATATATTTTAATTTATTCATTTAAAAACATTAGTCTGAGATAAGGGTCCATAGGCTGCACCAGACCGCCAGATGTGGACACCAAACTAGCCCATGGCACAGGAAAGAGCCTCTGATGAATGCCTCTGCATGCCAGGCAGTCTGCAACACTTATTTCTTCTCATTTTCAATCACCTTATTTTTTAATTTTTAAAAATACTTATTTACCTATAGTCTCAAATGACAAAAATAACTGAAGCCTATTATAACAAGTAAAACAATGCAAGAAAAGATTATACAAAGGCAGGTACTATAATCACCTCCCAAAGAAACCCACCACACCCTTCTTTTTGCTTCTGTAAACACACGAGAGGGCTGATTTATTGCTTGCCTTTACCAAAATAGATTCATTCTACACACATTATTCTGTAATTTATACTTGCCACTTGGCAACTCACACTGTAACACAGATATTCCTACAAGTCTGTGACTGTATATTTTTCTAGTTTCTTTATGCACATTTATATAAAATTCATGTGAATGAAATCATACCATGCACACTCTGGTTCTTAATACAGCCTTTTACTTTTTGTCTGCCTTCTCACGTCCCTAATTTGTATTAATTATCCATTACTATGTAACAAAGCAAGTCAGAACTTAGCAGCTCAATCCAATAATAAACACTTATCATCTTAGAGATTCTGTTGATCAGGAATTTGGAAGCGCTTAGCTGGGTGGTTCTGGGCAGAGGGTCTCTCCTATGAGGGCAGTCAAGAGGGTGGGGCTGCCGTCATCTGAAGGCTGGACTGAGGCTGGAACCTCTGGTTCCAAGGCGGTGCCTCACGTGGCTGGCCGGCTGGTGTGGGTTGTTGGCAGGAGGCCTGTGTTCCTCACCACATGGACCTTTCTATATCGGGCTCCTTGTGTGTCCTCAAAACGTGGCAGCTGGCTTCTCCCAGAGCAAAAACTGAGAGAGCGTGGTTGGTGGAAGCTACAGTGTCTTTCATGAGCTAGTGTCAAAGGTCACACCTCTTCATTTTGTCATACCCTACTGGTTACCCAGGTCACCCCTATTCACGGTGGGTGGGTAGGGACTACACAAATGCACGAACACCAGGAGGCAAGGCTTCCTGGATGTTGGCTGCCACAACCTTCAACAACCTCAGCCTGCAAGGGCCACCTCTCCCAGATAATCCATGTTAACAACCTGGTGTGTTCCACGCTTATATGAGCGTAAGCAGGTCGACCTATACAAGAACCTACACAGACTACAATTGCCTTATGAGTTAGGCATTATTGAAATTAAAATTTTAAATACTTTTAAATAATATAAATCTCTAATGTATAAATAAATTTTAAAATAAATATTTTTCAACATTTAAAAATAAAGAAACTGAAACTCTAGTCCAAGGTCCCGTGGAGCTGCTGGAACCACTATTCACAATAGCCAAGTCGTGGAAACAACCTAAATGTCCATTGACAGATGAATGGATAAAGAAGATGTGGTACATATATACAGTGGAATATTACTCAGCCAGAAAAAGAAACGAAATTGAGCTATTTGTAATGAGGTGGATAGACCCAGAGTCTGTCATACAGAGTGAAGTAAGTCAGAAAGAGAAAGACAAATACCATATGCTATCACTTATACGTGGAATCTAAAATATGACAGAAATGAACCTGTCTATAAAACAGAAACAGACTCACAGACATAGAGAACAAACCTGTGATTGCCAAGGCAGGGGCGGGGGAGGGAGGGATGGATTGGTAGTCTGGGGTTAATAGATGCAAACTGTTACATATACAACAAGGTCTACTGTATAGCACAGGGGACTATATCCAAACCATAATGGAAAAGGATATTAAAAAGAATATATTTATGTGTATAACTGAGTCGCATTGCTGTACAGCAGAAATTAACACAATGTTGTAAATCAACTATACTTCAATTTCTTAAAAAAAGTGGAGCTTCTGGAATTCAGAGCCAGGGCCACCAGACTCCAAAGCCTACACTCTTCCCACGACACTAAGCAATGGACGTCACACCATCTCACCAGCCTCCCTCTTGGTGACACACCCCTGAGTCTCCTTACAGAAGATGGTCACTCATCCTGGTTCCTCGTGGAAGTGAAAACTCAAGCCTTCTCTTCCAAGCCCTGTGCTCTCTGCTCAAAGCCCCAGGCGAACACTGGATGCTACCTACTCAGCCTTGCCAGGTAACTGAATCTCTGTCTGCTCTGAGCCTCAGTCCATCCCATTATTTCTTTTCCTAATTTTACAATGAAAAAAAAAATGTTTTATGCTTTTATTCTTGCAAGTGCAAGGAGAGGTAAAGAGTCCTCCAAAGGTACGTGTTTTCCTCTGAGAAAATGGAATGCAGGAAAGAGAGGGCAATTGAACTGGACTAGCTCTGCGTATCTTTCTTTCCATTGTCTCCCCTGCTTCTAACCCTCATCACTGTTAGCAGGTCCAAAGTGCGCCTGGGTCCTCGCATGAGCCACCGTGGGACTAGCTTTCAACATACAGCAATCAAACGCTTCCTTCCTTGCAGCAGGCACTTTGGGAACACAAAGATGAGACAGGAAAAGCGTCTGTCCTCAAGGAGCATTCAGACTGCCCTGAAAGCCGGATATACACATCACAACAGACTGTACAACACCACTGACGTGAATAAAGCACCACAGAGCAAGCACAAACAAGGACAGACACGGCAGATCAGTTGCTAGTGGGCAGCGTTTCTGCTGTGGGTGAACTAAACAGTACTTCTCCTAGGACGCTAGCAGGTGCCCTGTGAAAAGGACTCTGGTCACATCGGGTGAGAGAGTGCCGGCTTAAACCAAGGCAAACAGCATTCTCTTAACAGGCTAAAAAGCATCATGAATCTCCAGAGGAGGGGAATTATATGCAAGGTTTCTGAAACTGAGCTATTCATGAAATCTTTCTCCCCTCCTCCCCAGGAAATATCTTATACGCCGTGGAACATGGTTTGGGAGCTGCTGAAACAGGGTAATCTAAGTTTTGTCTTGACCTCAGCAATGGAAAGCATGCAACCAACAAAGGCTGCATCTTTCCTTTTTTTCCTCCTTAGGTCAGCAGTGAGATACAAGGTTTCTTTGTCTTGCCAGAATTCTTTATTTACATTAAAAAAGAAAAAATATATACATATATATAATCACCAACAAAGGTTTCACTCTCCTTTGTGCTGACAGACTTCAGACTCAGCTTTTACCTTGCTGGAGGGAGAACTTAATTACTTACAGGTTTTTCTCGAAGAGTCCTCAGTTCAACCCTACCACAGTTTACACTGCAGCCCACATTACAGAATTCCACTGGCATTTGGCTCCTTGGTGTCCCTCTTTAGAGTGGTAACGCTGTGCTTCCAACGATATACACAGAAAAGTTTAGGAAATACCAGCCGCTTGAGAAGGCATGGATCGAATGATGGGCCCCTCTACCCTGAAATTTACAGAAAGCATTTCACCCCCTGCCCACCCGAGAACGATGTCAGGAGGTAAGATTTCCCACTGGCCACGCAAACAAAGCGTGTGTGTCCTCACTCGGATATCAGTGGCCAAAAGGTTAACCCCCATAAGTGAATTCCTTTGGAAAATGGTGGCCTCCAGAAGGGGGCCCTGGGGTGTGAAAGAAACTGGAAAAGACGACACACTCTCACTCCCATAAGGAAACGTCAGGAAACTGAACATTTCTTTCCAAAATTGCTTTTAAATGGTTAGCCAACAAATTCCGGTTTGTTCATGGTCTATAAATGATCTCACCAAGTTCAGAAAAGACAGACTTCTCCGGACAACCTTCGCCCACGCACAAACAATCGGTACCTGAAGCCGGCCGCCCACTTCGGAGGCTGGCTCTGCAAGTGCGCGTGCGCATTGAAACTGACAATGGTTCCACGGGTGATGCTTTTGACGGGGATGCTTAGATGACACCCAGCTCCGCCTCCACTTGCTCCCTTCCTCCGTGCAGAGTGGCCCTCCACTCCCAACCAGAGCCCCATCGAGGCCAGACCGTGACCTCAAAGTGGATGATGACTGTCCTTCCCTTGCCCGGATGGGCCTCAAAATCAGCGTTTCTAAAGAACACCAGAAATGGAGGAGCCTCCTCCGCAGTAAAAGCACTTTTATGGATGACTAGTCGGCAATAATGCTGCAAATGACCCGTCTGCAAAATCTTCAGTGCCTGGAGATCTAAATTACTCTCATCTTTCTCCCCCCAAAATTGGGTATAATAGTATAATTTCAAGTAATGCAAGAGCAATTTCTCCCTTCATTGGATATCAAGCTCAAGATGTTACAGGAAAAAGAAATAGCTTTTACCGCTGATATGAGAAATTTAAAAGAGAGACAAGTGTGAGCAAACAAAAGCTGTCACATCAAATACTGTGGGGGAAAAAAAAATCTAGGAAAAAAAATGCCAGAAACGCTCAAGTCTAAATAAAGTCATTTATTTGTTATTTTAACCCCTTCACTGTCAGAGTTACTGGCAGAGGCTAGGTAATTCTCCACAGGTGGGACTGACTGAAGACAGCTCTCTCGTGCTCATAAAATTTGTTGTACTGTGGCATGTTTCTTTTAGTTCTCTGATCTCTTAAAGGGTTTCCAAACACAAACAGAATGGCACTGATACTCCTCTCTGGGTATCCTTTCTTCAGAGAATTCAATCTTGTCCAATTACTGCCACGTTAAGCAAAGGTTCTAGACCATGAGATCCCAAAGGGCAGCAGCCACACGCCGTTTGTGTGTTTCTGGTAGACGGTAGGTGTTTGGTAGAATGTGGTGGAAACTGTTTCTTGAATTCTGTGTCCTGGGCAGCTAACATGCAACTGAAAGATAAGATGCTTTCCGTACGGTGGGGGCGGGGGGAGGAGGCGGGACGCTCTATGAAGCCCCTCCCCCCGTACAGAAGGAAAAGTGGAGAAAACACAGACTGGACAGATCTGGGGGTTCACCCCTTGCTCCTTTCTGGTCAAGTTCATAAGGCTATTTCCTAGGTCAAGATTATGTGCTCTCATTAGAATTGAATAAGATAAGGTTGGTGAAAGAGCATTGCTAATGAAGGTCTACGGAAAGAGAGGAAAGTCTTTCCAATTCGCTGGGGACTCACTTTGTACACTAGAGCAGACCCTGGGAGGAGGAAGTCACAGCCACCATCCTCAAGAATCTACCCCCCTCACGTCCCACTCACTCCTCTGCCCAACGCAGTAAGGCTTCTGTCTCCAATAAACTGCTTTGGAAGGGGGAGGAGGCGGGACGCTCTATGAAGCCCCTCCCCCCCGTACAGAAGGAAAAGTGGAGAAAACACAGACTGGAGAGATCTGGGGGTTCACCCCTTGCTCCTTTCTGGTCAAGTTCATAAGGCTATTTCCTAGGTCAAGATTATGTGCTCTCATTAGAATTGAATAAGATAAGGTTGGTGAAAGAGCATTGCTAATGAAGGTCTACGGAAAGAGAGGAAAGTCTTTCCAATTCGCTGGGGACTCACTTTGTACACTAGAGCAGACCCTGGGAGGAGGAAGTCACAGCCACCATCCTCAAGAATCTACCCCCCTCACGTCCCACTCACTCCTCTGCCCAACGCAGTAAGGCTTCTGTCTCCAATAAACTGCTTTGGCAGTGGTTACAGAGCCTCCCAACTGGGAGAATTCCACAGACTCGGCTCCCACCACGGTCAGTCCCAACCCCTCAGCACAGCACACAGAGTCAGTCCCCCAAAGCCACCGGGTCCCCCCACCTCTGCAGCCCTGCACCCTTGAGGCCACCCCTTAACCAAACACGATCCTGGTTTCCCACTCCCTCCAGCCCTCAGCCCATGGTCACTCTACACTCCAGGGCTCACCCCTCTCCCGCGTCAGGGTGCCCACCCTCCCTGCATTTCCTCTCCTGACCACAGTGCGCCGGTACTAGTCCAGCACCTCGTGGTTTATGCATCTGACTGTCCTGCTAGTGATATAAGCACCTTGCAGCAGGAACCCAGCTGCTTTGCCTTGGAAGCCCCAGGGCCTAGTACTGGGCGAGAGGCAGGACAGATCCTCAAAATGAGGCTGAGGGAGTGATGCTTAATCTATCTGCTTAAACGAGGTGCTATGATTTTCGGTTTATCACAAACAGGATGAGCGCACAGAGGCCACCATCCAGAATGACAGACTCCTTGGGCCCATGTGACCATTTCTCCATACTCCGCCCCCCCCACCCCCAAGCCCTCCCGTCACCCAGCGCCTTTATTTTAGGACTTTCTTGATCGTTCCTTACCTCATGCGGATTTGCCATGAGCGGAAGAGGCGGTGTCTCTGTGGTCCTGGGTGCCTTGGGGTGGCCACCTGCTTCTCCGACATGCTGCATCTTCGGCCCCTCAGCATCGGGAAGGAGCCGCTCCGAGGGACCCCTCCTGTGTGCGGAGGGACGCTGGGGAAGCCGGGGAAGGGCGGCCACGTGTTCGTGGCGCAGACATTCTGATGTGGGTTTGTGCGTGGGAGGCCAAGCGATGTACACGCTCTCCGAAAGTCTAGAATTTGTGGTCTGTGTTATCTCACAACTTCATATTTGGAAGAGGTATTTTAATTTCTTATGAGTTGTGAATAATTATGTAATTCCGCCACCTTCTTAAAACTCAGACATTTCAAACTGACTCCTGCCCTCCAGGGCTGTCAGCCTTAAGGGCACTTGGCTTTTTTCCCTTAGGTTTTGAGCAAGTGTGTGCCAAACGAATTCTTTAGCCCGGTTAGAAGAGTTCAGGACGGAGAGCCATCCTACACAAAAGTGGAAAGGAAACTCCCTCTCCGCCCTCAAAATTCATCCTCAAAAATTACTGCTGAAAAACAAACATGGCGCGCACTCACCACAGAGCCCGCCTTCCGATTTGTTTCCAATCCGCTGCAGTCTTGAGTGCCGCTGAGTTCCTCCAACATTCTATTTCGCTCTTGTTTGTAAATCAGCCGTGTCTTCTTCGAAATTCCTCCGTGGGTCTTCCTGATTCTTCTGCAGTTGTTTAAGAACCTAGGGAAAGGTTCAATACGATTGCATTATCAGATGTCACTGTGACGTTCTCAGTGGTCTACTGGTGTATTTCAAATCACTGCCTCCAATCACGGCACTTCTCTAGCGAGTGCCTCCCATTCTAGATTCATTCCTGTCAATCATTAAGTCACTTGGTCATCAATAGTTCTGAGCATCTACACCATCCCAGACCCTGTTCGGAGCACCGGCAAGCCAGAGTGAGCAGGCAGACGACGTCACACATCCCAGAGGGACCATGTGAAGTTTAGACTCCAGGAGGGCCCGTAGCTGACTTCATGACACTCCCACCAGAAAGTGATCATTTCATTAGACACAAAGGGGTCTCGGTAGTTAGGAAGCGCTTCTCTTTTTTTCCAGGGCCTGATTTTTCTCATATGTGTTTCATATTCCTGGCTGGAGGGATAGCAAAAGAATCTGAATGTCACCATCTGGGAGTTATGCCATGGACTCCAGTGGGCAGGATTAGAGCTGAGTTTCTCTTCTTCCTCTAAAAGTGTATTTCTTCTGCTTCGAAATGAGCACAAACAGGTCCGATTCCCTGAGACCAACCCAGAGCCTAGAAGTCACTTACCCATCACCTCCCACCCTCCACCGGCCCAGGTTCTGGGGATCCTCCAGTGCAGAGGGGCTGTTGGAGGTGAGGGGTTTCTGCAAGGATATTTGATCATCGGTGACTTCACTTAACCATTAAATCAAACGTGCTGAAATCCACAAATGCCAGAAACGCAGTACCCGGTACTCCCCAAACAGCGTGTTGGGCTGTCCGGGTCTGGCTTGCGTAAGGAAGCCCCAGGGAGCCGTTCTGGTCTCAAAAGCGTGCAGTCGTCAGTCAATATTTCATTACGTGTTCCTGTGCTTTACTAGTGTTCCCCAAATTGATGTTTAACTTGTTCCTTTTGAAGCTATTGGTATCCTTAAGAAATGGAGGATTGTTATTTGAAAACGTTCACTTTTTACATCTCCATTATATCACCTGTACATTGAGAAGTCTCTTCCTGTCCATCCAGAAATGCTCTTATTATCACTTGACTTGGGTCTCTCTCGTGCCAGACCAGCCTGTGAGCTCCCGAAAGAAGACTCTCCCAGCACCTGGCAGGTGAGAGAGTGCGATGAACATAGAATGATTTCTTAGTTAAAATTGTATTTTTAACTCTCCCCTATTAAGTATTTAGCTAACAGCTCTTGTGTCTGTAGAGCCTGTATTTATAATATAACATTAGTTCTCCCTTACATTTCCACGGGACAAATGCAATTTGGAAACATCCGCTGATCATCAGGCAGTGATCCTGTCACACTGGGTGGATGTTCCTAAATTCCACAGCTATAACAGGCTGCCTGTCAACAGAAGTGTATTTCAAGCGGAAGTTCAAAACACTTGCCGTTGTGAAATCTGCCCAGTAGCCCTAATTTACACCCATTCGTGGTTACTGTTATAGGGTTGGTAATATGATAAGCTGCCACTGCAAACAAAGAATCCCCGGATTCCTCTTTAATACTGAGAAGCACGCAGGCTCTTGAAGTCTGGCGTCTGGTGGGGATAAGGCATTTAGCCTCACGGAGCTGCAGTTTCCTCGGCTGTAAAATGGAGATAATAAGAGACCCCATCTCACCAGACAGAGACCAGAAACAAATGAGTCAACACAGGCAAAGCCCTCAGAACAGCATCGGGCATGGCCATTAAGGCTAGCTCTTATTAAATCCCTTTAGCCTCAAAACAAAGTAACTGAAGACACGTACAGAGAGAACTGCAGAAGAGTTTAACGTGAGGTTCTCTTTGAGGGGAAAAGTACAAACAGTTTTTTTTTTTTTTTTTTTTTTTTTTTTTTTTTTTGGGGGCACGCGGGCCTCTCACTGTTGCGGAGCACAGGCTCAGTGGCCATGGCTCACGGGCCCAGCCGCTCCGTGGCATGTGGGATCCTCCCGGACCGGGGCACAAACCCGTGTCCCCTGCATCGGCAGGCGGACTCTCAACCACTGCGCCACCAGGGAAGCCCTACAAACAGTTTTAATACCTCTTATAAAAATGTATCACATAATCCATCTTCAGAGCTTCAATCAAAAATGTCGTCTTTTCAGGACCTAATGTATAGCACAGGGGTCTCTACTTATTATTCTGTAATAAGCTATATGGGAAAAGAACCCGAAAAAGAATGGATATATGTATATGTGTAAGTGAATCACTTTGCTGTACACCTGAAATTTACACATTGTAAATCAAGTATACTCCAATATAAAATTTTAAAAAAATTTTAAATGTCTTTTCATACACAAGATTCACATTTAGACTCCGTCTATGCACACAAACTAGCGTTAAATATTCCCCAGATGAAATCAAACAACTGATCGTTAACAATGTTTCATATAAATTGCTTTACATCTGTGGATCCAATCCTCAACGTTTTTTTTACCATATTTAAGTTATCTCAAATATGTCATCTGAAAGGTTTTTAGTGCACAGATTTGAACCTAATTCCAAAGTTTGAGAGTAAATTAATAGTATACTGTGTGCATTTTCTAAAATAGTAGGTATGTAAGATATTTTAATACTGGGCCTATTCTACTGTCCATAGACAAAGTCCCTCAACATTTACAGTATTATCTAGCGCAATTATCCAGAATGAACTGGGTAAGAAAGCACCTGGACGTTAAAAAAAAATTTTTCAGGCCCTTAATGTGAGAAGTTAGAAGGGCCTTTTGGTGGGGGAGTAATTCATGGTGTGAGTTGGCTTTCTCTTCTCTCCAGCACAAAGGTAACCGCAAGGTAGGAAAAGCTCTTTTGAAAAATTGCACGCTCAGCAAAACAGATCTACAGAAGGCAGGACTGGACAAAATATGTTACCACTTCTATCAGACATCCAACTGTTTTATCCACCTCCAGCACTTATCAAAGTAAACTACTTCAGAAAGCAGTTGCCTCTCTTCCAGCTAGGATGTGGTATTATTACCCCGAGTGGCATCTATCACTTACCCTGCTTCTAAAGGGGGATGGCTGGTTACTGCAACTAATCTGGGTGACATGAGCTAATGTTCACACAATAGAAGGAATGTGAGGCTCTGGAAGGTTCCAAGGCTGCCCAAGGCCCGGGAGGGGTCAGATCTGTCCAAGGCCATCTGTGGTCCATGTTCCTATCTTCCACCCCGTTCATGCCTCCTTCTGCCAGGGACTAGCTGGCACCAGAACCACTTGTCAGGTGCACCTGGGGCACTGGCCCCTGGGCCCCGGCTGCCCCTTTCCAACAAGAGGAAGAGGAAGGAAGCCCTCCTCCAAGGGTGCCAGAGGGGAACAGCCTCTGAGCCCCCATCTCCCAAGCCCGCCCTCCACAGCACCCTGCACGTCTGCAGCCTATGGAGAGGCACACGCTCACACACAAGGGCTCTCAATTTTCGTGGTGGTGTTTATGGTCCTTTCCAAGCTGACGTTGGTCATTTCCAAGCAGATATGGAGATTATACAGGCCCTGTTGTTATCTGACAGCCTACAAAATGTATACAACGGCTGGACACACTGAATGTATATACACACATACACACACACACACACACACACACACACGTAACCTAATAACTTCCACGGGCAACCAATTTTTAAACCTCTCTGGGTCTCCGATATGGTGAATGTACATAAGCATGTTCACTGATGACAGGCTGGCGCTCTTAACATGCCATTTGGAAAAAATACATATCGCTCATAAGACAAACATCCGGCCACCTTCATTTTCCTAGTTTTGTTTTTGTAAGATCCTGTCTCCTCTTTAACGATTGATTCCACACACGATTCCATACGATTACACACATGATTTTGTACCGTACTGTGTCAGGCACTGCGCTTAGTACTTTGTCTGGGTCATCAGGTTAATCCTTACAATAGCTACCTGACAAAGGCACTGAGGCCCACATCTTTTGCAGTTGAGGAGACCTCGGCATCGAGGTGCTTACATGAGACAGTAGGTGCTTCAAAGAACTTACATGACGCAGCTCCAGAGTGAAGAACCCAAGCTAGGTCCGAGGCAGTCAGCTTCCGGAGGCCGGGCTCCCAACTCCTACACGATACCTGTACTCTCACTGAACATCTTTATCCTCCGACAGCTTAGCCATGTAAGCCGTGTATTATTTAACTCACCTTCTCCACAATGCTGAAGAGTGGAAACGAGTTGATACTTGCACGTAAGGAAGGTGTTTTTCCCCATCCTCTTGATCTATAGGGAACTACATAAAATATAAATGTATATAATAGATTAGTAATCGAACGACATAATACAATTAACTTAAAAATGATTTCAAACAATAGAGGAACTACTTTGCATCCTCATTAGATCCAATAATTGTTTGGTTGAAGTTTATTATTGGTCAAAAACACAAGCGTTGGACCCTGGGAGGAAGAATAAAAAGTACGAGGTCTCCTCTTGTCCTCAGGAATCCAAGTTGGGTCATAAGATAAGCTGCATATTCTAGAAAGTTCTACGTTTCATGATGACAAATCGATTCAGCACTAGACGCTCCCTTATCAAAAATGGAGGAAGAGAAGATGAAAGTATTTCTTAGGGGGTAAAAGCTACTTGAGCTTTTCCTACCCTAAGGGGGTTTCCTTTTCAAGAAAAGGCTAGAGCCACTCAGGACATACGGCGGGAATAAACAGGAACCTGACGGAGGCAAACGGCAGATGCAACTTTGCACAAAGATAGTAATACTGCTGATGCTTTATTACTTTTAATATCCTATGAAATGGTTTTTGTCTTTTCAAAAAATTTTCACAGATTGTTGCACTACATTACAGCATTGTAAATCAGCTATATTTCAATAAAAACAAAGTCTTTAATGGCTCTGCTTTAAGTTAAACCCGTTGGAGTAGACGTTTCTCCTTTTCTTTAGGTGGGCAGCCTTTGAAATCATTTTGAAATCAATGTCTGATTCCTCCAGCATCACGGCTGCTACCCTGGGTTTCTGTCTTTCAGTGTGATGAGCCCGTGTGCTGAATACTGATATGAAGTGTGGTTCACCGTGTAGACTTAAATTGTCCTTCCCACAACTTTATCTGAGAAGGCTGACAATGATGACAATCACAGGACTAGTTTTATTGGGTAAAACTATTCTATCTGCAATTTACTCTGACAGGCTCCACAATTTTTAAGTGCGATCAAATCCTGAAAATTTGCCCAGAAAAAAATAAAAAGTCTACCACATTAAAAAAAATTTTTAAAGAGAAAAACAGTTGAATTGCACAACTAATTACTAATCGGTTGGTCTTTAAAAAAAAAAAGAGAGAGAGAGAGAGAGAGAGAGAAAAGAAAAAGTATTCAGCTGAGCCCACAAATCAATTTCATTGTACAGACGGGAGCTCTCTCGGCCTGAGAAGGAGAAACCTGCCAGGGAGTCACAGGCAGGCTGACCAGCTACTTCGGCCACTGCTGGCATCCACCGCTTTGCAGTAGAAGGCTCTGCCACACACCAGGGAGAAAAATAGGAAACTTGCAGAAAACCACCCTCAGAACTTGCTATCACCTGATTCCCCTCAGCAAGCGCAGACCAGCTGGCTCCGGAACAGGTGGGAGCAGCTTGCTTCCCAGTACCATCCTCACATTTCCTCCTCCTTCCTAATCCCAGAAACGGTACCCAAAGGTACAACACATGTTAAAAAAAATTTTTTTAAAGGTACAACACAAGCAGTCATCCCGAGCTACCCAGCCGACCAGACACAGGGCCAGCGGGAGGGAAGTCTTCCTTTGTGATGGTCTGGGGAAATATTCATCAGTGTGATTGGTCTCACTGCCGACCTCTTGTGAAATTCAAGATGCATTTCTAATCCGCAGCGAGGGTCACTGTTGTCCCAGAAAAGGACCCATGTCCCTACCAGCTCTTGACATTCCACACTGGAAATCTTTATTCAGCAGGAAGTTTAATCTGACATCGAAATAGCTATCCAGGTGACATTTGGGAAATCAGGTTTTTTCTTTAAAGCGATGTCCAATTATACCTAACGTTGCGGAACATTCTGTATAAAGTATGAACTTAATTCAGTAGAATATCTTTGATGGGACGACTTCAACCTTCATAATTCTTGTCATCCGGGAGCATGTAATTCAACGACTGCAGACAAACCCAGGAGAAGCCAGCCCCAGCCATCTGGCTCCGGCCCCTTACCACTGCCATCCCACCCTCTCCCCCAGCCCCCCAAAGGGCATACTGTGCCCCAGAGACAGTCAGCTGTTTGGTGGTCTCCCCTCCTCCTGGAACACCCCATGCGTAGTATCGAATACTCCCTCCGTGTGCCCCCAAGACCTCTACCACTGCTAACACTCGAATGACCTTCCCTGTCTTTCCCTACCAAGCCCTGAACTCTTTGAGAGCCGGGACCACCTCGCATCTCACAGGGCACCTGGCACATGGCAGGGATCCTGGAGATGTCGGCTGAAGGTCCCTTTCCTTCCGAGCTGCTGAAACAGCAGGCATTAAAGAGCCACCTGAGTCACATGGTGTTGCCGATACTGTCCTCAAGAGTCTCCCTCCGCAGACTGTAAGCCCCACAAGGGCAGGAACCGCACCCGTCCGCCCACCATTTACCCCTGTGCCTGGGCCAGCACTCTAGACCCATTAGACGCTCAACAAAGGTTCACTGAATACGTGAGTTAAAGACAATACAGACACAGAGATGCTGAGGGTTAAGCCAAAGCGGCCCACGAACCAGTGTCTGCAAGCCTCCCTCTAGACCGATTGTTGGAAAGTCGTCCAGCGGGTGTTTCTCTTCTGTGAGCACCTACTAGAGCCCGCAGAGCTTGAACTTGCTGTGACCCAGGCCAGATTCAGGCGGATCAAGCCGTAGGTAAAGAGATCACCCCATGGACCTGCGGCTGAGGAACGGAGGGCTGGTGATGGAGAGGGGTCCCCAGAGCCCCGCCTTCCCTTCTCGGGCCGTCCGTTCTCTCTTCCCGGACCGTGCTCTTCCGTGCATCCCCCCGTACCATCCCTAGTCTTGATCAATGCCAGTTCACCCCGTGGGCCTCAGCTCAGGCACCACCTCTCCAAGGACGTGTCCCCTCTTTGCCTGGCCTGGATGGTGGGTCCCCCGTAAATGCCCCCTGTCGACGCATCTAACACAATGCCTCTCCCCAGTGGCTCTCACTGGGCCTTGGGTCAGGAAGAGGCAGAGACGATTTTTTCTTCTTTACCTTGAGGGCAGTGACTTCACCCCCTGCCTCAGGCAGTGTCTGGACTTGTGGTCACTCGTCCCTCTGACCCTCTGGGTAACCCAGCTCTCTCTTCTGCCTACATCTTCACCTGCCTCCCCAAATTTTAATCATGCAAACTTAAAGAGACGCTTCATCCGTGAAGAGCTCAGGACGACACCTTGAGATCATCAGGGGAAACAGTGCTAACGTGAGAAATGTTAAGAAGAACTTTAGATGAGAACATTGCCACAGGGCAGGCCTGGCCTCTGCTCCTTCGGGGGTGTTCATCTGCCAGCATTTTAAAGCTTCCTGAGGTCGGGTGCTTCCTGGCAGTGTGAGCTTAAGTATACATGTCAGGTCACAAATGCTGGGCCAGTGGGTGAGAGGTCAGGCAGGATGCCACCACTTCAGTCATCTTTTTAAGTCCCATCCTACTACTCTGGGCAGCTCCAAACTATGCACCAGGATAGCTCCTGTCAGGGTTTCCTCCTGGGAGACACCTGCTGCTTCCCCCTCTGCCCCCTCCCAACCCTATCAGACACAGGGGGTGCAGGCCTCCTAACCTTCTCTTCCTCTTCTATGAGTGTAAGCTGCCATCTCCATGAAGCCAAGACCTCTGCACACTTCCAGAAACCTCGAAAGCTGCATGACTAACACAGGACCATTTTGCTTTGAGCACCGGATGGATTCCTGAAGCGCATGCAAAACTGAACACTGGCCTCGTGGATCAGCCCTCTCCAGGGTATCCACTTTACCTGCACAAGTGCGTTCCTGTAGGTGGAATACTTGTGTCCAACACAAGGTAAAATTGAACGGAGACTTCTGACATTTCTGAGAGGGCACACGGCCCATGTGCATTTAATCGGCTCTTACGGGCCTACAAAAACTCAATCAAACTCACAAACAACTCGTGACTTTTCCTATAAAATAAAAATGTCATCATTAAAACGTACATTCCATTCCCATTTAAATTGGAATGCTGCCTGTTTCTGGGCAAAATATGTGTTATCCCTTGAAACGGCTGATGTTTATTAGAACTTAATATAGGTCACACCGGCTTAGAGTCAAAACTGGATGGGACGGTAGGGATTATGCAACCAAGGCTCTATCCCCTGCAGGAGGCCCGTCCACACGCTGATGGCCAGTTTCCATCATTTTAAGGACCTCTTAGTACCTTAGGTTCTGTTAGTCACGTACAGTTTATTTTCATTCAAAAGGTCAGAGGCAAAGGAAGTCACTTGCTGCTTTTTTCAGCCTGGGAGACTTTCCTGGCAGGCGGAGGAGTGAGACATCGCTATTGGAGGTGGCACCTGCTCTCCTTGGCACCGTGTCCAGCCAGTAGGATGCCTCCTGCGGTCACTCTCTTACTTACAGTAGGACACGTGAAAGTGGGCCTCGGAAATGTTAGAACGGGCACTCTTAACGCACTAAGCATGGTCTTTAGTCCATAGGTTTCTGGGAATTCTCTGAAAACATATAAGCATTCTCTAAACAAATAACACTGGAACGCGGATGCTACAATTAAAACTGACCCATGGGAAAGGATCTTGAAGGAGACTGGAATCGACGCCTTTTTTTTTTTTTTTTTTTTTTTTTTTAAGGAAAAGAGTAGGGGTTCTGTAATCCAGGACCACAATTCCTTACGTGCAAGCCCCAAACTCCAGAAAACTCTGAAAACCAAACGTCATTTCCTAAACTTAGCACGTGAGGTTATTTATAGTCTCAATTCTATGCCTCTGAAAGTGAAAATTCATATGTTTACGGTGAAAATGCCCAAGGGTTTGATAAAGGAGTGCTTCTGGGCTACCGGATTCCAGAATACACAGCCTCTACACTGTATTCCCTTTTCCAAATATGGGGGAAAAAAAAATCTAAGTTCTGAAAAGCAACCAGCCCCAAAGGTTGTGTGCAGCGGTACTGTCAAAACCTGATGCAAGGGCTTCCCTGGGGGCGCAGCGGTTGAGAGTCCGCCTGCCGATGCAGGGGACGCGGGTTCGTGCCCCGGTGTGGGAGGATCCCACGTGCCGCGGAGCGGCTGGGCCCGTGAGCCATGGCCGCTGAGCCTGCGCGTCCGGAGCCTGTGCTCCGCAACAGGAGAGGCCACAGCAGTGAGAGGCCCGCGTACCACAAAAAAAAATTTAAAAAAATAAAAATTAAAAATAAATCAATAAATACAATAAACAGCTCGAAAAGAGTGCCACGTGTACATTTTAACCTGGCGGTCCACCAAATCCAGCTCTGTGTCTCATACACCTGCTTCTTCTTTTGATTTACCTTACTGCCCCTTGCAATCCAGAAGGAAGTTCAGTGTCTCGGCTGAACATGAAGACTCAGGAAGGCCCCCTTCAGAACCACAGTGCATCTCTAAACACTAACGCTCCTGGTTTGGTTAACGTGATTAAGCGGTGAGATAAGATACCTTGCTCTCAGATGGATGGTTAACACATTTGCACTGAATTCTAAATGTTAAATGTTCCTCCTTCAAGTTCCCGAGTTATTTTCATCATTTTCATCTCTTCCTGTACCACCGCAATTGCTAATCTCTTTGTTCCCCGAAGAGTTTTCAAGGTGCCTTTGTTCGCGTCATTTTTATCTTGTACTTTAATCATGCACTATTGACCAGGGTGGAATTCATCACCCTCTTCAGGGCCAGCCCTGTCACCAGGTTTTCAGCGGGATCCAGGGTAAGCTATGCTCCTTGAAGAAAGTGCCTGTCTTCAGCCTCTCCCGGCACACGGGACGGGACGGCCCTGGATGGCACTTTTTCTGAAGTATCCAGGACCTGCGGGGGGCGTAGGGCCACCTCCTAGAAGACGGCCCGGGCAGCCCTGCACCTGCCACAAGACGACACATGACAGCACTTTTAGATTCTCTTGCTGGTTTCTCAGGAATCTGCTCCTTTTCTTGGGCAAATCAAGACTATCCCAAGCAGACTGAACTGTTTGGATTTCTGGATTTGCTTTTGTTTGGTTTTCCTCCACTTTCTCTTGCAGTCCAACTGAGTCATATTCACTTTTTAAACAGTTTAAGATTCCATTTAATTTAAAGAGTTTTACGTTGTTTGAAAAAGTCCAGGGACAGGTCCTATGAGTTCAGCAAAGAAGCACGTGGACCTTGCTTGCACCTCTGGGGAACAGGCACATTTGTAACTGCCCCTCTCCTTGCTGCCTGCCCAAATGAGATTCTGATTTACACATCTGCGTGCGGCTGACGGATGGATGGCCTATTTTGTGGGTGTTGGGTGCTGACTGAGCCCCAGGATGGGTGTAAAATGATACCTGCTCTCAAGGAGCCGCCATTGTTTTCTCTTCGACCAGAAACATCCCCAAAGTCAAGCTACACTGTGAGAAGGAAGCACAGGCCAATGAAACACAGGTGGCAGCACCGGGCCCTCCGAGACGGCCAAGCCGGGAAGACAGTTCCCCGGGAGTCCGAAGCGGGCCACGTCGATGTGGGTCTGAGCCTGGTTTGAGAGGTGCAGTCTGGACAGGTAGACAGGAAGGTGGAAGGTGTTTCCGGTGAGGAGAGGGTGAGAGGGAAGTCTCGAGGCAGGACAAAGAAAAGCTGGTGAAGGAATCACGAAGAAACTGATCTGGCCGAGGCAGGAGATTTTGAAGGCCTGGCTGCAAAGTGCCTGAGGTTGGATTTCGGGGGACTTGAGGCCTGCTGTCCTTTTCCACTCAGGCTAGCAGAAGTCCGGATGTATCCAAGCAGAGGAGATGCAGAAACCCAGTCGACTGGCTGAGGGTGCAGTGTGCCCGCAAAACAAGAGGTCACAGGCCGGGGAGCTGAGCCTGGCGGCAGCAGGGCCAGAAAAAAAGCAATAAAACAAGAGAAAAGGGGGCAACTTTGAGAAAAAGTTCCAACTAATTGATGATGAATACAAACTTCAAAAATCAAAAGTCCACCTTTTGCACGCTCATTTTTAACTTTCCCCTTATAGATTTAGCAAACAACCCATTTGCCCCAAACTGATGCTCATTTCACTACCACCTAAATTATAACTCGTTAATTATGAGCCCATCACCTATTCTCCTTTCCTAAAATCAACCCAGAAACTGCCATATACAAACATCTATTCAATAAAATGAACCACTGTGATGACACGCCAGGAGCAAAACCCTAATTGTGTTAAACCCGGCATTTTGCTTTGACAACCAAGTACATGTTTTATTTTTTTTAAATACTTTCTCTCTTAAAAGCACCTGCTTTCTTTACATATTGACTTCCAAAGGAAGAGATTAATTTTGATTGGCAAGAATAGAAGTTATTCTCGACAACAACAAAGGACAAGCTATGCTCTATAGAAGAGTCTCCTGCTACCTTAAATAATACACAAGCATATGAACCCAAAACCACAAATCAAACCGGGGCCAACCCCGTTTTCCCACATGAAAGCCACAGCGTGATAACCTCACCCCTTTGGAATTAGGCTGCAGTTATTATACGACTGTGGCCGTACCACCGAGTTCGGGATGGCTGTATTTCCATTAGAATTGCCTGTCCTTCATTGCCTTTTCCTCCACCCCCCTGTGCCCAAGTCCAGTTATTCAGTGAGTTATAATTTGGCACTAAAATTCAATTAAGCTGAAACTTTGGTCATACGTGGTCTTTTTCTCAGCAAAGCATAATTTCTTTGACCCATTTTCCAAACGTCGGCTGATCGATTTGAAGGCAGACAGGGGTAAAAGTTGATTTCAATCGAGCTCACATTTCTAGAAACTGGCTGGAATTTTTTTTTTCAAATAAACAGTCAGGATGGGGAGTTACTTATGAAAGTGTTCGAGGTTTTCATAGCCCTTGTCAAACAGAGACCTCGGACCGCTCGGCAGGCTTTAATTAATGCCCACTCCGGCCCTGCAAGCCACTTTCCCAGTGGAAATTCCGATGAGAAAGGAAGAAGTGAGGGGTTCAAGGCCGCACTGTTGTGAGTGGGCTGCAGAACTAGGGAAGGAAACCCCGCGGTTCCCAATGAGCCGGCGAAAGTCTGTCGAAGTACTGAGCACCCCTATTGAGGACTGTGGGAGTTTGGGCCGCTTTAATGGGATTGTGTTCGGTGCTTCAGGCTGTCCTTTAAAAGATTCCATGGCACCAGCGAAGCTCCAATAAAAGGGCCTCCCTAATTGCTTTCTGACTTTCTATGAAACTTTCTAAGCTATACTGACATCCTCGACTACAACGACGGAATTAAAGAGCGGAGAACGGCGAGACAAAGTGGGTGTGCGGAGAGAAAGCGGTTCTCAGAGAAGCTGGTGGGAGGTCGGACCGGCAATCAAAGGCTGGGGATGGCGGCCCGCCGCGTTGCCCCAGGCCAGGCCCGGGGCATGAAAGGATCTTTATCCTCGAGTGACACGGCCAGCGGTTTCCTCCTGCCTCCCCCGCCCGCGTCCTTAATTGGGGCCGGCTGCTAATGTGATTAAAGGCTAGTTAAATGTTTCTCGGGGCAGACGGTGGGAAGAGGCCGAGACCCCTTCCCCTCCCCGGGGTCACGCCAGGCCCTTGGTCAGGGGGTCGACGGTGCTGCCAACCCCAGGACGGCCTGGCCGGGGGCCCGCCGATTGTTCGCCCCCGAGAAGGGAGGCCGCGGGCGGGCTCCTGGGGCTTTATGTAAGCCGGTGGGCTTCGGGCCCGGCCGGATTTGGGGATTCTTTTCGCACAGTTTCCATTTTCTGGCCGTTGGAACAGCGCCCCGAGCCCTCGGGGCCCTCCCCCTCCGGTGCCTGGCGCCTGCGGGGCCCAGCCGCCGAGGCCGGCCTGGGTTGCGGGTCGTTGGGGGGTCTGGCGGGCTCGGAGTAGGTCGGCTTGGGGGTCTCCCCACCGAGGACGGTGACTCGGGATGGTGGTGCGGGACTGGCGAGTGGTGGCCAGGCAGAGCCCCTGACCCGCAGCGCCCCCGGGCCTCGGCCGCGGCCGGGTTCCCAGGTCGGCGGCGGCGTGGGTGGTCGCGCCCTCCCCGGAGGGCAGGGCGTCCTAGCCTCCCGGGCCGACAGCAAGTGCCTGCACCTGGCTGCCCCACCGCGCCCGCTTCCGATGGCGCCCGCGGGCTCCTGCCCCGCGCGCAGAGGTCTTGGGGACCCCTCCTCCAGCCTGCCCGACCAGGCGGAGGCAATGCGCCCCGGGACAGCGCCGTGGCGCCCCGCGCAGGAAAGGCCGGGCCAGTGCCTAGGGCAGCGGAGGGCGAGCTCCGAGCCCCGGCCTCATAGCTCGCTCCCTGCCCATGGCCCTGTCCGCCCCCCACC